>NC_043704.1:140893151-140914079 GCF_006229205.1 Suricata suricatta
ATACTCTAACATGTTACTGAACAAAGCCATCTTTTAATCATCTCGTCTAGTGACTGCTGCCATTGTGGGGTAACATGTTTTTATATCATCACCACCATCTTCATTAGACATTCACTACCAAGCACCTCCAATATACTGACTGCCGACACAATCTTCTTAGGGCCAGTATAAAATCTCAACCCTCTACATTTTAAATGTAATTAAACCTGATTATCCACATCTCAAGAAGATCCACACCCTGCTTACAAACTGTAAAAGACCAGTCTTCTTAATTGACAATATACATTCAATACTGAAAGGAATATTCCTTGCATAAGAAAAATCGAGTTTGTATTTCACGTCTACATATTTTTTAGCTTCTGAAAATTTACTGCACTATTGTATCACCCCAAAGAATTAAAAGAATGAAAGTCTTCCCCAAGAGCTGAAGACTTAGAAATGTACATTTTGACAACTGTGATTCCCCATAACCAAGTGTCTTTCAGACATTTTTGTGAGGCACAGCAAGGAACCAATTTTCACTACAACCCAAAGAACCAAGTTCTAAGAAACTATACTTACACCCTTATTATGTGTAATACACTCTGATCTGTTCTATTCAGTATTGATATAAATACTTAACTCACAACATTTCACAATGACTAAGGGAACACAGCATAATTTGAAAAATAGTAATCCATATTTTCTAAACTAAAGATTTACATTTTAAGAAGTTCACAATTCAAGTTTACCCCATACCTAGATCAGTTTAAGAACTGAGTGCAACAACCTAAAGCTAACACCAAGCAAACACTGGCAGGAAACTGGCCAAATTTCTGATAGGACTGTAATTGTTCAATGATGTATACAGTAAGGCCTCCAGTAATTACGTTAGGGAGACAGTCTCATTTGCCTGGCAATGTATGCTGGAGGAAATATGAAAAAAGAGTGACCCACAAAGGGGGCTTTACAAGTAACTGAAAAAAATAATCCTTAAAAATACGTAAAAAAGGTTTTATGGAAACATTCCCAATGTACTTTTTTATTAACGTACTAAACTTAATATGAATTGTTCCACTTCAAAGTGATAACTAGAGGACTAACTGTAAACTAGAAATAGGCATACATAAGATGAAGTAGAAACAAGACCGAATGTAGGTAACATAGAAATGTATGATAGAGAGTACCCCAAGGGTAAGCTACGAATGTGGTTACTAGTTTTCTAGTTATAAGCCAAAAGAGGGAAACCTAAAACCTAATCAGTTTGGCAATCCAGATTGCTTACATAAAATAACGCAAACCAACGTGTAAAAGGCTGTACGTATAACTTGAGCACTAGGGACCATTAGGACATGCATTAATCATACAGTTCTTCTAGCATACAAGTAACTTTCAGAGCTAAGAACTTAAGGTAATTCTAAAAACTTTCACTCAGCTGAGAACTCTGAGTTAATACCCAAGAGAATTCAGAAGCGCCCTCGGAAGCCAGTTATGTATATAACGTGGCAGCCTCAAAAGGGAGGCTCGCCTCCTTGGGCCTTCACCCTCCTCAAAACCCTGGTGTGTTCTTTACTATGTTGTTAGTTATATGATGTCTTCAAAGACATTTGGGGGGGGGGGGACCAGTTTTTCGAGTTATTCTCAGTAGATGTGATCCAAATTTATGTAAAACTTCCCATGAATGGAAGTAGGAGTCTCATTCTGTATCATGTATTTCCAATACACTATATAGATAGCCCCTTTATTTGACCTACTCTGATTCTAACATATTTTTTGTTCCCTGCTTTTTTCCAAAAATGGTTTGAAGAGGTTTATAAAAATGATAAATATAACAAATTAAAGAGAAACCCAGGTTTGGCAGGAGAAAAGGTAACTGATTAAAAAAAAAAAAAGACAACTTTAAGAATTTACATGGAACACTGAACTAAACACACTGTTTAAAAAAGAAAAACTTCTTGCTGTAAAGCTGGAGGAAGCTTGAAGGCATAACTGAATGGCAGAGTTTATTAATTGCAATTGTTATGGTCACTGTTCTGATCCATAAGGCCTAGAATCCTCCAGCCCTACAAAGAAAAGGTCTGCCTACCCCCGGATCTAGACGGCTGGCTGCAACCCTCAAACTCTGCCCTAGTTGATCACTTCTCTCAGTTAGGTTTTGGTAGGAAAAGGCATGAGCCATTTCCCATCTTTACTTTTGCTCAGTAAACTCTGGAAGCCAAATGATCAAGCAATGACGTTTCATCAGATGAAAGTATCCTCCTAGAGCAGAGATGCTAAAATCAGGTAATTTAAAACATAGTACTTGTTACATAAGTAAAAGTGACATATATTTCAGAAAAAAGGGTTAAAGTAACATACATGAACTCTGATAACTACTTCTGTTTTTACCCCAAGAGGACAGTTCTTTTAAAATTCATGTTATACCAAAGAGTAAGGTGGTCCAAATGTGCTCTAAAGACAAGGTGGCATCACTGTATATGGAAATATATAATTCTTCAGGTACAAAATCAGGACTTATTATAGAATACTTTCTACACAGTTCCTTAAACATCTGAAATATCGAGTGTTCAAAAAATTTTGCTTAAGGCATCACAATATGTACTTTTCTACTACTGAAGTTCAAGCCTACTGCTGAAGAACAGTTACATGTTTTTTATAAATCCACTGTGATCAGAGATTACATGTCCAAACAGTATCCATTCGTTTTTAAAGTTAAATCACAACAGAAATCTAGGTAACCTGTACAATGTGTTATTTTTGAATTTGAAGAATGTTCATACCTTGAAATGCTCAGTCTTTGGAGATCACTGCTCTTCAGATTGTCCTCCTGCGATGGATCCTGTCATTTGTTTAAAAATAAAGTTTTAAGGTTATAATTGTTAAGAAGTATACATGTTTCCCAAACTAGTACTTTATGATGCGGGAATTTCACATATACAGGGGCTGATGGCTACAAAATATTGGGAAACATCCTTCAAGTTAAACAAATTTCTATACTATAGAACTTCTCAGAGCCTTTGGCATACAACAGCAGTAGTGAATAGCTAAATGGGTTATTATTAGGTGCCTTATACCTCTATACCAACTCTATTTTACAGATCCAGTGTTTTCTAAACTTCTTGGCTCTAGTGCCTTTTCCCCCGCCAGAGGTTCAACTTTTCTGATTATCAATGACTGGAATACTGGGGGATATATAAAGTCTAAGAGGGCCATAGTGGAACTGACCCTGGAACCTTGACATCATTAATACCAAACAGTAATCAACGGAGCAAAACAAAACAAAACAAAATATCTCACTATTATGTCAACGTAGAGATGCTATTTCACACTTTCGATTTCAACCTGGAACCTCCTATAAATTTGCAATAAGCATTCCACTCTTCCTTTTCCTGGTTCATTACTTTATCTCACTTGTAACCATTTTTTAGTTTTAAATCTCCCCTCCCCCTGCCAAATAAATTCTTGTGTAGGTCAAGGACCAAGTCTTAAATTAAAAAAAAAAATCCTTTTAATTCATCCTAAACTCTTTACTCCTTCAGATACCATTTCAGCAGTAAGCAAAACGTGATTTCTAAAGTTTCTTCTATCTTTAAATGTGTTCCTATGATTTGTGATGAGTTAAACTAAATTTATTCCCTAGCACCATCTAGTGGAAAAGAATGACTAATAAGAACTGAACTATCTCTCATACACACACCCGCAACAGTATTGCTTTTCTGGATTACCTTAAGTTTTTTTGAAACATTAACTTATAAATATACTATATACTAGGCACTATGCAAAATGCATTACATAATATCTAACCTTCATGAAAAAAACAGTATTTAAAAGTCTACTTTACAGAAAACAAGTTCAGAAGAATTAAATGATATTCCTAATTTTACATAATTAATTAGCAACACCATAATTATGACCAAGTTTTTACAATGCCATGGTACTACTTTGTACTCTGTAAGGAAATATTCATTTGTAAAAAGCTTGTCAGTTTCCTTTGAAGGAAGATCTATTTGCTGATAATTATAATTCAGAGCTACAAGATACAGATCCTTTCTCGCAAGCCTGTCTTTTTAAAAAAAGCCTCTAAAGAAGATGGCAAAGTAGGAGAATCGTAAGTGCACCTTGTTCCACAGATATGACCAGTTACCATCCACATCTGTGTAAATACCCCACAAAATGACCTGAGGAACGGCAGAACAGACTCTGCACAGCAAAAAGTAAAGAAGAGACCACATTGAAGAGAGAGGAGGAACAAAGATGCCATCTGGAGCTATACGGACCCATGGGTCTACCTGAAGGAGGAGGAACAGTGCCAGCAGAGAGAAAGGCGAAAAACACTCACTCACTCTCACACTAGGCCCATGTGAGGAACACACACAGGGAAGACAAATCCCCAAAGATTCCCTGTAACATTTGGCTTTGAAAACCAGAGGGGCCTAATTTCCCAAGTTCTTATAATCAGCAGGGCTTAACACCTGGGACTTGGCATATTGGTGAGCTCTGCTCTGGGAGAGAGGGGAGGGCAAACAGAATACCCGCCCTTCAAGAGACAGCATAATGAAGCCGCTTCAGGTACATGGGAGAGAGATTAGTTTACTAATCTTAGAGCATGTGCTGGAGTAGAAGGATCACTGGGAGACTTCTCCAAGAAGAGCTGTGGGTGCTACTTCCCCCCTGGGCCCCACCCATTTCCATGGGCACGTGCGGGACCAGTGCGGCACTCTCCACCTAGCTGGCTGATAGCCTGCCCCCATGCTTCTACAGTTCTGCCCTTTCCAACCCAACCAGCTTCCCAGGTTTGCGGCAGCAGCAGGCACCCTCCCACAACCCACCAGCACACACCTTGCTGGCAATGACTGTACTGCCCCCCACACTCTCCTGGGAACTCACCCCCCACCAGCCACAAAGCAATTTCCAAAAGCAGCTCCAGCTCCTCTCCCATGGCAGACCCCTCCGGCTCAAACCGTGCTAACACCATATGCCCTGCCCCAGCATTCTCCTACGGATCTGTTCGCTGCAATGTGCGCTTGGCCAGAGCCCACCCAAAGTGGTACTGCAACCCTCGTGCTGCACAGGCAGCCCTGACAGGGGCCAGGACCACTCCAAAAGTGACTCCTGATCTGGGGAGACAGGCAAAGAACCACACACACACACACACACCAGTCTGGCTGCAGCTCGAGCAGTGGGTGGGGGTAGACATCTGGTCTAACTTCAGGGCCTGCCCACCAACAAAAGCTTCTGAAGGCACAACACAGGGAAAGTGCTCTTAAGTTCAGTGCAACTGCATCTCTCGGGAAAGCCTGGCTGGCTTTGACTGAAGCCCAAGGTGGCCCTGGACTGGCCCACTAACACAGGGACCTGACCCTGCCCACCAGAGGCACAGGAAGCCACTGCAGATGACTGAAGGCAGACGTGGCTTGGCCCAAACAGTAAGGAGCACACACAGGAGATGCCCCTGAAATGTGAGGTTCTGGTGGACAGGGGACATTGTACTGCATACCACCATAGGACCTCTACTTCATAATGCCACTATTTTAAGAGCCGGAGACACAGCTGACTTTCCTAACATATAAAAACAAACAAAACTAGGAGACCTAGGATTATGTCCCAAAAGAAAGAAAAGGAAACGCTTATAGCAAGAAACCTAAACAAAACAGATTAAGTAACAGGGATGATGGAGTATTTAAAATAATGGTCATAAAGATACTCACTAGACTTGAGAGGAGTGGAAGATTTTGGTGACACCCTTACAAAAGAGAAACCATAAAAATATAAACCATAAAAGCTGAAATACTCAATAACTGAAATCAGAAATGTACAAGATGAAACCATGCACCAGAGAAAGAAGAAAGGATAAGTGACCTGAAGGACAGAGTAATGGAAAGCAATCAAGCTGAACAGAAGAAAGGAAAAATCACAATAATAAAAGACTTATGCAAGTCAGTGACACCATCAGGTGTAATAATATTTACACAGGGACACTACAAGGAGAAGAGAATGAAAAGGGGACAGAAAGTTTATTTGAAGAAATAAATTTGGGAAGCTGAAACCTTCCAGAATCTGAGTGAAGAAACAGAAATCCATATGGAGGCACATAAAGCCCCCAATAAAATCAATCCAAGAGGTGCACAGCAAGACACATCTTAACTACAACGGCAAAAGGTAGTGACAGAGAATTCTGGATGCAGCAAGAGAAAACACATACATTGGGAAACCCCATGTGGCTACCAACTGATCTTTCATCAGAAAATCTGCAGGCCAGAAGGGAGCAGCATGGTACATTCAAAGTGCTGAAAGAAAAAACCTGCAGCCAACAATACTATATAGAGCAAAGATATCATTGAGAATAGAAGAGAGAAATGGTTTCCCAAACAAAGGCTAAAGGAATTCATCACCACTAAACCAACCCTACAAGATTAAAGGGGACACTTTGAGTGGAAAGGAAAGACCATTAGTAAGAATAATAAAAGAAAGGAGCACAAGAACAGTAAAATTTATATCTATAAAAATCAGCCAAGGGATTCACAAAACTAAAGGAGGTAAATTATGACACTATATACCTAAAACATTAGGTGAAGAGGAGTAAACACTGGATTCAAACTTAAGTGACCACTAACTTAATATGGACTGCTATCTGCATAAAATGCTATGTACAAACCTAACAGTACCACAAATCTCAAAAACCACTAATAAATATGCAAAGAAATAAAGAAAAAGGAATTCAAGTAGATCACTATACAAAGTCTGCAAACCAGGGGAATGAATGCAAGAGAATAAACAGAGAAGACTATAAAAACAACCATTAACAAGTAATAAAATGGCAATTAAGTACACAGGTGTGCTGTTTCGAAGGGGCACGTGCACCCCAATGTTTACAGCAGCTCTATCAACAACAGCCAAAGTATGAAAAGAGCCCAAGGTCCATGGATGGATGAATGGATAAATGTTACACGCACGCACGCACGCACACACACACACACAACAGTATTACTCAGCAATAAAAAATGAATGAAATCTTGCCATTTGCAACTATGTGGACGGAACTAAAGGGTATCATGCTGAGCAAAATTAAAGACAAATATCATGATTTCACTGATATGAGGGCTTTACGATACAAAACAGATGAACATATGGAAAGGGAAGCAAAAAAAACAAAACAGGGAAGGGGCAAAAACATAGACTTAAATACGGAGAACAGAGGGATACAGGAGGGGTTGGGGGGGTGGGCTAAATGGGTAAGGGGCATTAAGGAATCTACTCTTGAAATCATTATGGCACTATATGCTGATGAACTTGGATGTAAATTAAAAAAAATAAAAAATTGGTAATAAGTACATACCTATCAATAATCACTTTGAATATAAATGGACTGAATGGTACAAAAAAAAAGACATAGGGTGATGGAATGGATAAAAAAGCAAGATCCCTCTATATGCTGCCTACAAGAGACTCATTACAGAACTAAAGACAAATGCAGATTAAAAGTAAAGTGATGGAAAAAAGCATTTGTCATACAAATGGTGGTAGAAAAAAAAACAGGTTAGCAATACTTTTATGGGACAAAATAGCCTAAAACAAAGACAAAATAGCCTAAAACAAAGTTGGGTAGGCGTCTGACTCTCAGTGTCAGCTCAGGTCGTGATCTCACTTTTGTGGGTTCGAGCCTCGTGTCGAGCCTGCTTGGGATTCTCTCTCTACTCCCCTCCTGCTCACACTGTCTCTCTCAAGATAAATATATAGACATTAAAAAGACAACAGAAAAAGGACACTATATAATCATAAATGGGACAATTCAACAAAGTAAGAATTATGAATATTAATGCACTCAATATTGAATCACCCAAATACATATAGCATATAATAACAAAGGAAGTAATCAGTAGTAATACAATAATAGTAGGAAACTTTAACATTCCACTTATATCGATGGATAGATCATCCAAACAGCAAACAAGGCTTTGAATGACACACTGGATCATATGCATCTAACCAATATATTCAGAACATTCCATCCTAAAATAGCAAAATACACATTCTTGTCAAGTGTACATGGAACATTCTCCAGAATAGATCTCATATGAGGCAACAAAATAAGTGCAACAAATTCATAAAGACTGAAGTCATAGCATGCATCTTTTCCAACCACACTGCTATGAAACTACAAATCAGCCACATGAGAAAATCTGGAAAAACACAAATACATGGAAGTTATGTTATGAAGCAATGAATGGGTCAAGTAAGAAATCAAAAATACATGAAGAGAAATGGGAATGAAAATACAATAGACCAAAATCTTTTTGATTCAGCAAAAGCTACTGGAAGAGGGAAGTTTATAGCAATACAGGTCTACCTGATAATGCAAGCAAAATCTCAAACAACCTAAACTGACATCTAAAAGAGTTGGAAAGGAGAACAAAACCCCAAACCAGTCGATGGAAGAAAATAATAAAGATTAGAACAGAAATAAATGAAATAGAAACTAAAAAGGGAACAGAGCAGAGCAAGAAAACCAGGAGCTGGTACTTTAAAAAGGCAAACAAAATTGGTAAGCCTTCTGCAAGATTCGTCAAAAAAAAACAAGACTCAAAAATAAAATCAGATATAAAACAGGAGAAATCACCACGACCAACACAGAAATACACAGGACTGTAAGAGATTACAGGACCAGATGGCTTCAGAGGTGAATTTTATTAAACATTTAAAGAAGAATTAATACCTATTTCTCTCAAACTATTCCAAAAATAGAAGAAAGCTTCCAAATTCATTCTATGAGGCCAACGTAACCCTGATACCAAAACTAGATAGACACTACACAAAAAAGGGAAGTACAGGCCAATACGGCTGATGGACATGGCTGCAAAAATCCTGAACCAAACACTAGCAAACTGAATGCTACACTACATTTAAACAAAATCATCCAAAAAATCATTCACCATGACCAAGTAGATTTTATTCCTAGGATGCAAGGGTGAGTCAATATTCTCCAATCAACGTGATACATTGATGAACAAGAGAAGGAACAAATAATCCAATTAAAATTGGACAAAAGATATTAACAGATGGCCAACATACAAATGAAAAGATACTCAACATCACTCATCATCTGGAAATGCAAATCAAAACCATAATGAGATATCACCTCACACTTGTCAGAATGGCTAAAATAAAAAAGAGACAAGGGTTGGCAAGGATGTGGAGAAAAAGGAATGTGTGCTAGTGGGAATGCAAACTGGTGTAGCCACTTTGAAAACACACTGGAGGTTCCTCAAAAAGTTAAAAATAGAATTACCATACGATTCTGTAATTCCACTGTTAGGTACTCAAAGAATATGAAAACAGTAACTGTAAGGGAAATACGCACCCCCATGTTTATTGTGGGATTATTTACAATAGCCAAGGTATGAAAGCTGCCCCAATGTCCATCAATATAGGGATAAAGAGGATGTGTGTGTACGTATGCATAAAATAGACTATTACTCAGCCATAAAAGAGAATGAAATATTGCCATCTGCAACAACATAGATGATCTATAGAGTATAATGCTAAGCGAAATAAGCTAGTCAAAGAAAAACAAGTACCATATGATTTTACTCTCAGAATTTAAAAACCAATGAACAAAGAAAAAGGAGACAAACCAAGAACAGACTATTGACTATAGAAAACAAATAGATGGTTATCAACGGGGGTGGGGATGAGTTAAATATGTGAAAGGAATTAGGAGTACACTTATGATAAGCAGTTAGTAAGGTACAGTATTGCTGAATCACCATACTACATACACCTAAAACTAATATGAAATTGGATTTCAACTACACTGGAATTAAATTTTTTTAAAAAGTGAAATTAAAAATAAAAAGAAGTATATAAATAAGCAAGCAACCGTAGCAGCCAGGCAGCCATCCAGCTAGCTTCTCTGGGGTTATGGTTGTCCTAAGCCTGTAGGACAGGACGCTTGAAGCCTTTGGAGGAATTGTGGTATGTAATCACACGTTCAAAGGCATGGCGGTGGTTACCTTCAGATGTCAAGTAGGAAGAAAGGTATTTTGCTCTAACAGGAACTGACAGTAATTTCTGTAGTATTTCCCCTTTATCAGGCCTGGGGGCTTAACATCAAGCTCTCATTGTCCACTTCAAAGGCATTTATTTGGCCAAGGCCAAGGCAGAATGCTACGTTATTCTTAATGCCTGGCACGTTCTTAAATGGTGGTCACCTTGATAAGGACTACATTACAGAGGGGAGAACCATCAGTTCCACTTCCGGACAGCTGAGGTTCAGGGGCAGTGTGCTGGCGGGCAGTCAGGAAGTGTGGGAAGTAGTTCCTTTATCAGTTATTGACATCCCAAGAGGAACCTGCGGTAGGTGACCCAGCTCCTCAATGGAGTTAGAATGCTCTGATGGGCAAAATGGTTAAGATGATAAATAATTATCTAACTGGTTAACTTATTTACAATACATGAATGTATATAATGGCTATTTGACTCCAGACTACTAACCTTTACAATTTCTATAACGATTTTTTACAATTTTTTTTGGAAATTATTTAAATTCTAGTTTATTAACACAGTGCAATATTGGTTTCCGTAATTCACAGGGAAATTCAGTAATTCACCACTTAGTGCCCTTAATAAAAGTGTCCTCCTTAATACCCATCAACCATCTAGCTGACCTGTAACCCACCTCCTTCCATCAACCCTTAATCTGTTCTCTATCATTAAGAGTCTCTTATGGTGTTTCCCTCCCCCCACTCCCCAAAATGTTCATCTGTTTTTGTTTTTTTTTTTCCACTTCCACACAAGTGAAATCATATGGTGTTCTGTTTGTCTTTCTCTGACTTTGCTTAGCATAATTCACTCTACCTCCATTCAGGTCACTGCAAATGGCAAGATTTCATTTTTTGATGGCTGAGTAATATTCCATTGTGGATATATACCACCTCTTATTTATCCATTCATTAGCTGATGGACATTTGGGCTCTTTCCATAGTTTGGCTATTATTTATAACAACTATTTTAAACTTTGCACTTGGTGCATGTGCTCTCATACTCTTCTCTATTATTTCTTCTTTTTCTATTCAGTACTATCTGACATGACATCTAAAGTTGTAATCAAGTTTGTTAGAACCCAATGTGAAGTATTAGTAAATAGACTTGGTGAGGACCTGAGAGGTGACCTATGTTTTCGTGGATTAGACTTTAGGCTAACCATACTTTAGCAGCTTTGCAGGATTTTTTGTTTTTGCTCCCTACCCCCATTCTTAAAATCTCAGCCATTTGTTAAAAACTAAAGTTGTCCCAAAAGTATTCATCTTCTAAAAATTAAGTTGTATCTTACAGTATCTACATTAATCAAATTATTAAATAAAATGATACACTTCAAACTTGAGTTCTCTTTAAACTTTACAGAAAAAATGAGTTAAGGAAATTGAAGGAAAGGAGTTTGAAAGAATAGCTTTAATAAATTATGAACTAGAGGTTTTTTAAATGATTTTTTTAAACAACAAAATTATAAATTCTGGGGTTATGCTCTAAGTATACAGTATATCGAATTTTAGACAAAATGCCTAAGAGGAAAGATAAAGGTGAACTCTCTAAGTAGCAACAATATATATTAACTCTACGGTTTAATCCTTAGTTACAAATCCTACAGACAGCACACAGAGAATACTGAATTTCTCAATTTATTAATACTGTAGTACCATTTGTTTGGCTTTTTGTAGCTGTATTTTGAGGTCACTACATTCTTTCCTCATCAGTTCCAGCTCTTGTTCCAAACCATGGATCTTCAGGTCACAGCTCAACTTTTCCACCTCCCAGTTTGATGAAGGTGGATTTAAATTCCTTATCACTAAAAAAAAAGGATGGACATTAAAATTGTTATTTCTGCCTTCTACATTTGTTGCAATTCCATAAAGGTTACACTCGTAAAGTATAGGTAATGCAAAAACAAATATAAAACATGCACAATTAACAGTTTTTAAAAAAACAATAATTATGTTCAAAGATCTATGCTAATGAGAATATAAAACCTACCAATCTTGTTTTAAAATATTTTAATCCCCCCAATCCTGATTTTCTATTTACATTAAAGTATAAGTTTTAAGTCTGGAACTTCAAAATATACAACATTAATCAAATTGTAGATAAGTCAATAATCTACCTATGTAAGTAAGTCAAGGTTAAGACAGTGATAAAACTAAATGAAGTGAGGAACCTGAAGCTCATATAGCTAATTACTCTTATCTAGTCCCCTCAGAGAGTATAAAGTTTGACCATCAGGCCTAGATTATGATGTTAAAATGATTTATTCATAAACATTCCACTGTAGAAACTCAACGGGACTCACCCTTCACTAAGTGCTCGGGACTTCCTACCTAGAAAAGTTCCCACCAGCTACTCAAAGAGAGCTCATCTCAATTTCCTATCCTCTGAGACAGACCTACTCTTCAGCTGGTCTCATCAGAATGTTCATGGGAACAGGTCAATGCCGTATGCTCCATAACTAATTTTTCACTCCAGCATCTCATCTACATGTTTTAAACAGCTTTCAGGAGGGAAAAAAAAAAAAGGTAATTGTAACTACTCCCTGACAGTGTGTCTAACAGCAGGCGAAAGTTCAGAAGAAGGAAAAGCCAGGGCATACTAGCAGGCAAGACGTTCTGAGTAGGATGGTGTTCTACTCTTTCTTCATCTACTTTATCACAAACTAGCCCTGAATAGAAACCATCAAATTTTCTCTAGGAAAAGTGCAATTTATATCTAAGGAAAAGTTAAAAGGGGTTAATATTTTGTGAAAGCAGATCAGAGAAATTAACGTAAGCCTAAAATTATAAAATAAGTTAAAGCCTTAGCATACAGACAGAGAAAACTGATAATGGATATAACACACAAATGGAAAACTGTACTGATTCCATTATAACATTTGTAACAAATAAGTGGCATACCCTGCTGAGTTTCCACCTCTGTCCTTAGCTGGAGAAGTTCTACTTCTTTAGATTGTAGCTGTTCATTCAATACTTTCAAAGATTCAGAGTTGTCTTTATTCTAGTTAAGTAGGGAAAATGCCAAATTATATTCAGTAAAATCTGTATGTTGATATATATCAATTTTCAGGAAGATGAAAAAAACAGATTCAGGCCTTTTAAAAAGCAAGGTGGGGAAATGAACCCAGTTTTTCACTAATCTCCTTTTTTCTTTTTCAAACTTAGGACATTATTATTCATTGGCTTTTTTTCTTTTTTCTTTTCATTTTTAAAAACACTGGAAAATTCTACTATGTCATAGTTTTTCAAAATAAGTTAGTGGTGTTAGATATATGTAAGTCCTAAACATCATTACATACTAATAGTTATTTTGTACAGAAATAAGTTACAAATATTACTATTAAAAAAATTCCTATTTTTGCCTTAAGCATGTATTTTTCAATTTTTAGTTTAATAAATATAAATATTTATTTCTAATTTTAAGCTTCCTGAAGAAGAAACTCATTTCCAATATATAGATACTCTTTTTAAACCAACTTACCATTTTATCCAATTTGCTTTTCAAATTGTCTCTATCAATGCAAACCTCTCGATATGCATGATAGGCCTTATTTACTTGTTCACGTCCCACAGAACTTGTTTCTTCATCTAATCGAGCTCCTATAAGCTAAGAGAATAAAACAGAGGAGAAAGCTTAAGAAGGTATTCTACAAACAAGCAAGCAAGCAAACAACAACAAAAGAAGCCACTATTCTGATGATTATACATCTTACATTTTTTGTAATGCAGCGATAAAGCCTGGACTATAATTAAACAAACATTCCACTTCCAATAATTAAGCTTTACTGATTAATAAAAAAAATACAGATATTTTTAAAGTGTTCTAGTTTATCCTTTTAATCAGTGTTTTCTGTTTTATAGCATGTATTAATACATCATACTAAAGTACTACATCATTATTTTATAGTACATAGATATTTTCCAAGCCAGTAGTACTTCACTTCCATCATCAGAAAAAGTCACAAGTTAAGGTATACTTGGCTTTTTAGAGAATAAATGTGTTAGTTCCTTTAATAGTAGATTATTCCCGAATAAATATTAACAGGATTGTTGGTCACAAAGTTCAGAAATAGCTCCAGTGTTAACTATACCAAATCACATTTTTCTACCTAATTTAAAAATAAACATAACTATGAACTCCAAAATGTTACTTCTCACTCTATCCCCGTATATCACAAATTTGATTATCATTCAAGAAACTGCATAGGAATACAAAGAAATCATGATTTTTACAACTGACTTTCCTCCTCTTACTTCCCCTGGATGAGTCACCCAACCAAGCCCCACCCTACAGTTTGTATAACACGGTAATTCATTTCCTTTGCAGCTAAGAATCCATTTCCTTCCACTTTGGGGGAAGCTGGTGTTCATAAAATTCTAATCTGAAGAAACACAAAACGAAGTTATAACTTTAAAACTCAAAAATAAAAATATAAGTGAAGAAGAATTCCCACTATCCAAAGTCAAGTGGGTATGATGATTCATAATGGGATCAGCTATCAAAATTATATATTCTATAACATTAGGAGTGTCAGGTTTCTGCATGAAAAAGGGAAACAGGTGACATTAATTTATAAGTGGAAAGCATTATTCTGTGTGTTGAAAAATAGGAGAGAATGCTGAGGTAAAGAAGATGTCAATTCTGGTGAAGACATTTTTAAACTGAATGTTATAGGAGCGTTCTCCTTTGACTCTTAATTTCCTTTGTTTGTATATAATTTTTTGTGCACATATTAAAATCCTGTATAAAACACATACAGTTTATGAAGGGAATCTGAGAAAAGAAGAAAAATGTATTCCAAGTTGTTGGATCCTATTCTACAAATATTCATCATGTACACGACATGCGAAGCATAATAAGTACAATGCCTAAGGTTTTAAGATTAGAAGTGAGTTATTCTTGGAAATTTATTACAACCATGGAAGATAGAAAAATATTTAAGGAACCAAGTATTTGAAATTATTCTTTAAGTCATAAAACATAATAAAGATAATAATTACCTTTTCTTCCAAAAACCTTATTCTTTTCTTTAAGAAAGAGTTCTCTTTCTCTGAATCTTTAAGTCGTTTTTTGATGTCTTCATATGCAGTGACAAGGGCAAAATGCGAAGCAACCGACTCATCTCCTGAATATATTGAGATTGGAGTCACTGTATCTCTCCTATGTGCTTTTTCATGATTCAGAATACAGATATCATCTTCTACCAGTGCATCCATGACAGCTTTTAAAAAGAATATAAAATACAAATGTCTCAATGAATAAATGAGCAAGAAAAGAGAGATGTATCTAGAATGAGAATACTGGGGCAATGCTTGACAACTCTTTTTTTTCAGAGGCAGCATAACATACTGGTGAAGTGCAAAGACTCTGAAACCAGGTTCTAGGAGCTGCTTCCATGCATGACTACTTAAGAATCAGTGTGGCTTTGGGCAACATGCATCATCTCTTTGCCTCAGTTTCCTTATTTTTAAAGTGTAAGAAATCTTAGCAACTATTTCACAGAATTCATAAGAATATTAAATGAGTCGATATTTATAAAACATTTGAAACCAATCCAAGCTATTAAGTTTTAGAAAAAATTGTGAAACATCATCTTTATGTAAAGGATATACATTTTTAAATACTTGATACCCATTATTTCTTCCTTACCAGCATTTCCATTTACATATATAAATAGCAAGTTTATAGCTTCCCAAATTATAAACTATCAAAAACTCCAAGTACAATTCATTACAAGACTATTAGAGAAGTTCTAATGCATGCTCCACTATATTTTTTCCACGCCAGTAGTTGTTTGTTGTCCAAATGCAATAGTAAACAAAGGAATTAACATTAAAATTTTTTTTAATGTTTTTATTTTATTTTTGAAAGTGAGAGAAACAGAGTGAGGAAGAGGCAGAAAGAAGAGGGAGACACAGAATCTGAGCCAGGCTCCAGGCTCTGAGCTGTGAGCACAGAGCCCAACACAGAGCTCAAACACAAAAACTGCAAGATCGTGACCTGTGCCAAAGTCGGATGCTTAACCAGCTGAGCCACCCAGTGGCCCCAGAATTAACATTTCAGTACTCACCATGTCCCAGTACCCTGTACTACATTCTTTAATACTATCTCATTTAAATCCATCTGAACAGTTCTATGAGGTAGGTAGCATCTACATTTTATAGGATCAAAGAGGTTAAGTAATTTGCTCAAGTTAAAGCTAGTAGATGTTAGCTCTGTGAGGGTACAAGTTATGTTTGTTTTGCTTAACACTGTGTCCCAACTCAACATTGTATGTAAGGTGCCCAATAAATACTGGTTATTAAATAAAGAGTGGATAGTGTAGGATTCAAATCAAACCCTTAACTCTAAAACCTAAGGAGAAGCCCCCAGTTACTCCATTAGTTAGGGGAATTACTTGCGCTGTACATCTACTTTTGCTGTTAGGTTCAGCATTATTTCCCCATCTGAGAGTTATGTTCCTGAAAACACTGTGGAAGGAGAAATTTTGCCTGAAACCTTTTAAGGTCTCATGGGAAAAACAGGATAAGACTGCATTCATGAGAGAACCTAAAAAATCCTTTTATATAATTTTAAGTTTGAAATAAAACACCAAATATAGCATTCTAAATAAAGACTATCAATAGAATTCCATGTACCTTAGATTAGTAATTAATGACTACTGAAGAGCATCTTTATTTACTATTCCTTGCTTAGAATAAGATTTAACTGCTTACTATGTCAATCACATAGTTCCACGAATATTACAGGTGAGGAATTGAAGTAGAAAGAATTTAAGCAATTTTCCTGAGTAACAGAGTAAATAATGAATTGAGATGTAAACACAGGTGATTAAACCACAGAATCCATGCTGTACTATGCCTACTTTTCTCCAAAACTTCTACCCTCTCTCCCTACATCAATTAATGCCTATAAAGTCCATTTTGCTTTATTTCAGATAGCTTGAAAAACGAAGGAAAAGTGTGTTTTTCTGATTCTGGTCTTCTTTCACTGTATTTCTGCTTTACTGGTTTTATAATGAACAACTTCCAATTGTTCTTAACTAATGTTAGCGTTTGGTAGATCTAGCAATTTATTTATATCTAGGATTATAGGAGAGGTAGGCAAAAATGAATCCATATGCTGAAATCTGAGTAGGTAAAACCTATCAGACAATTTTCACCAATACCAACTTAAAAATAAGCAGGCGCCTGGGTGGCTCAGTCGGTTAAGCATCTAACTTCGGCTCAGGTCATGATCTCACAGTTCATAAGTTGGAGCCCCACATCAGGCTCTGTGCTGACAGCTCAGAGCCTCAAGTCTGCTTTGGATTCTGTGTCTTCCTTTTCTCTCTGTCCCCTCCCTTATCATGCTCTGTCTCTCTTTCTCTCAAAAATAATAAACATTAAAAATATTTAAATAAAAACTCTAGCCATATAGGACAACTCCTACTCTTAAGTTAGAATCTTTCCGAGCCTGTCAAGAAAGTCCAAAAATAAGAAAGAACTATGCTACCTACATATCTCAAAAAGGTGACGGTCCTCAGAACC
The DNA here is from genome assembly GCF_006229205.1 of Suricata suricatta. NCBI lineage: Eukaryota > Metazoa > Chordata > Mammalia > Carnivora > Herpestidae > Suricata > Suricata suricatta. Next base: position 140,910,698 of record NC_043704.1, read on the forward strand.
ATAATTAATTCCTGCTGCTTCCACTGGAAGATGTACTTTCTTCTAGTGATGAAGAAAAAGTCCCTTTAATGGGGCTTACTTTTTCCTCTCCAAATTCAACATTTTTCTAAAATAACAACAAACATCATAACAGTCATGCTGCTGATAGCTGGAATGTTATTTCCTTTCCAAAATGAAAGTATGGGTATTCCCACACTACAAACTGCAAGTATGCATATGTATAACCACATAAGATTCTTTCTCCTACATGTTATATCTGAAAAGCTTGATAAGCAAAACAAGAATAGTTAGCTAGTGAAGTGGCAGCATGTAGTATAGTTTAAGGAGAGATAAAACTGTGCCCATCTTAGACATATGAATTCTCGTATCTTAATATCCAACCAAATGAGTAGGAGTTATTCAACTGGGATAATTTTTCTCCAAAAGAAGCTGAAAAACAAGAAGTAAGCATAAACTGCTCTACACACAAACAATCAACACAGATGTCCTACAGACTGTGCATTCTAAGGATCAGAGGACATATGCTTTTACTTTACACAAAGTTCTAACTAGCTCAGCTGTGTGATTTCCTATTCATTTTTATCATGAAACAATAATTTATTCAGCAAAGAAAACCCAGCACTGCAAATAGCTTGGCAGTAAAATAATTCCACACCATAAAGATAAGTAATATATTTGAACAAGAGAGAATGCCATGGAAATTGAGGGTTGGGAAGGAGGAGTGGTTTTGAAAGAAGTATCACACACAAAAAATGACTCTTAGTGCCGTACTCTTTGGTGAAGAGGATGGTTCTTTTCATTGTACTTAAAACTTCTAGGAAGTGGAAACAAGTTCAAAGGCCTAAAAGGGCGGGGAGAAAGTATGAACAGGTAAGCGGCAAGATGTGAAAGAAAAAAAAAACGAACAGAAACAAACTCTATGACAGAGAGACTACAGAACTTGGTCCTTATTTTGTGGAATTCAAGAGTGGATAGGAGGAGGCAAGATGGCGGAGAGGAAGGGAGCTATGTAGACTCCGTCCGCCCCATCTATCGAACTGAGAAGGACATTACTCTCATCTGCAAGAGCGGAAGGAGAAAATACGGACTCCAGAAAGAAGACAACCTCAAAGATGCCTGAGTGAGTGAGTGAGTGCAAACTGGGGAGATTGGAAAACGGGCCACCCCGAGACAGGGGAGGTGGGAGCCCCAGCCCAACACGGGGCAAGCGCGCAGAGCCCAAGAGACAAAGGGAAGAGACAGAGAAACTGAACACGCTCATAGTACTGTCTCTGGGGAAGAGATAAAGAACGTTTAACCACACTTGGAGAGAGGAACTCTCACTCCATATATAACTGCTGGTAGCCCAAATCCTGAACCCAGGTGGCACAAGGGAAAGAACAGCTTCCAGCCCTGCGCCATCCTGGTGGGGAGTCGGCGGCCTCAGCGACAGCGCCATTAACACTCACTTCGACCTCGGCTGCAGAAGTGGGAGCACGCACCTCATTTCCACGGTGTATCTCACCTCCAGCATTGGCTGTGTGAATCCTGAATCCCGGGTGCCAACAGGGTAAAAATAGCACCCACTCCTAAGCGATCCCAGCAGGGAGTTGGCGGCGGTGGAGGCTGGGGCTTGCGCTTTCAGCTGCAGGAGCTCATAGCTCATTTCCGGCAGCACCCGGCGTCTTGGGCAGCAACAGCGCAAATCTGGCCTGCGCCAAGAGAAACTGCTCCCTCCCCCTAGCGATCGCTATCTGGGCTGGGGGCTGGGAGTCCGCAGCTGTGTATGTGAGGGCATGTACTTTACCTCCTGCTGTGCACCTGACCTCTGGCAGCACACCTTTGCCTCAGGCAAGGGCAGCGCCTTACGAAGCCAGCCACCAAAGCAAGTACATCTAAACTGTGGTAGCATAAAAGTGCATGGACTAGGACTTTGAACGGAGGCGGGCCTGGAAAATACAACTTGGCTCAGCTGCAGCACAAGGAGATCGGACTCATTAGAGTTGCCTATAGTGCTTAGTTCCAGCGGAGCTTGGCGTGCTGCCATTCTAATCTCTGCAGCCACCAAGGCGAAGCCTCTGAGAGCAGCCCCCAGACATACTACACCAAACCACGCCTATCCCCAGGGGGAACTGCTACTTTTTTTTTCTTTTATTCTTCTTTTTTCTTTTCTTTGTTTTTTTTGTACTTTTTATTATTATTACCTTTCTTACTCAAAAATTTAAAAAAATTTTTACTTCTTATTTTCCTTTCTCCCTCTTTTTTTTTTCTTTCTTGCAATCCAGATATATCCCCCCTTATCTCATCCTTATCTCTCCCCTCTACTGGTCATACACTTTTAGACTGTCCATTGTCCTTTGTTGTCTCTGATCCCCTTTATTTTTTTCCTTTCTTCTCTTCTTTTTGTCTCTTTCCTCTCCATTTTCTTTCTTTCCTTTCACCCTATTAATTTGTTTGTTTGTTTGATTTGTCTGTGTGTTTGTGTGCTTCTGTTCCCTCTGTGTTTGTCTGTCTGTTTTCCTTCTTAGGGCTACCCCAAGAAACAAGCCAAAGTGTGCATGACGGCGAGTCCCAAATATCGCTGAGTAGGGAAATAAAATATTCAAAGGCTAACAAGAGAAACTGAGAGACACCATTAAAAGAATATTTCCTGAAACGACAGGCCCTGGAAAGATAATAAGCCTCCATTAAGAGAGCAATATTAACAGGTGCACAGTGCACAGCGAGCTTTATAAAGCTGACAAGAGACAGAAAACTAGCAAACATGACAAAACAAAGGAACTCTCCCTTGAAAAACCTCCAGGAAGAAGTCACAGCCACAGAACTGCTCAAGGCAGATCTAGACAACATACTGGATCAAGAATTTTAAAAACTTGTCATAAAATTAATCACTGGGGTTGAAAAAAGCATCAAAGAAGCAACTGAGACAATAACTAGGGACTTTGAAACTAGGTGTGATGAGTTTAAAACGGCTATAAATGAGGTGAATAACAAACTGGAGGCAGCCACCTCAAGGATTGACGAGGCAGAGAGAAGAATAGGTGAATTAGAAGATATAGTTAGAGGAAAAGAGGAAGCTGAAAAAAAGAGAAACTGATCCAGGAGCAGGAAAGGAGAATTCGAGACCTGAGTGATACAATCAAACGGAACAACATCCGTATCATAGGAATTCCTGAAGACGAAGACAGAGAGAAAGGTCCTGAAGGGATACTAGACCAAATTATAACTGAGAATTTCCCAAATCTGGGAATAGAAATAGACATTCAAATTCAAGAGGCACAAAGAACCCCCTTAAAACGTAATTTGAATCGACCTTTGGCACGACATATCTTAGTGAAACTGGAAAAATATAAAGATAGAGAATTCTGAAAGCAGCTAGGGATAAAAGGGCCCTCACATACAA
>NC_043704.1:140914179-140915488 GCF_006229205.1 Suricata suricatta
CAAGCCTGTCATTCAAAATAGGAGAGATAAAAGTGTTCCCAAATAAACAAAACTTGAGAATTCATGACCACCAAACCAGCCCTACAAGAAATCCTAAGAGGGACTCTATGAGGGAAATGTTGCAAAGAATACAAGGTGCCAGAGACACCACTATAAACATGAATTCTAGGGAGACCACAATGACTCTAAACCCACATTTTTCAATAATAACACTGAATGGACTGAATGCTCTAACTAAATGACACAGGGTAGCAGAATGGACACACAAAAAAAAAAAACCAAAATCCATCTACTTGCTGTCTACAAGAGACTCATTTTCGACCGGAAGACACCTTCAGGCTGAAAGTAAAGGGATGGAGAAATATCTATCATGTGACTGGAAGCCAAAAGAAAGCCGGAGTAGCCATACTTATATCAGACAAACTGGACTTTAAAGTAAATGCAATAACAAGAAATATAGAAGGACATTATACAATAATTACAGGGTATCTCCATCAGGAAGAGGTAACAATTATAAATATCTATGCGCCAAATTCGGGAGCAAACAAATACATAAAACAAATAATCACAGACAGCAACAATCTCATTGAGAAGAATGTGCTAATTGCAGGGGACTTTAATACTCCACTGACAGCAATGGATAGATCAACCAGACAGAAAATCACAAAAGAAACAATGAACCTGGACGACACATTGGAACAGATGGAATTGATACATGTATTTAGAACTCTGCATCCTGAAGTTAACAAATTCACCTTCTTCTTGAGTGCACATGGCACATTCTCCAACATAGATCACATACTGGGGCATAAAGCAGCCCTCCATAAGTATAAACAAATAGAGATCATACCATGCACACTTTCAGATCACAATGCTATGAAAGTTGAAATGAACCACAGAAAAAAGTCTGGAAAACCTCAAAAAATGTGGAGGTTAAAAACCATCCTACTAAAGGATGATTGGGCTAATCAGGCAATTAGAGAAGAAATTAAAAATATATGGAAACAAATGAAAACGAATATACAACAACCCAAAATCTCTGGGATGCAGCAAAGGCAGTCCTAAGAGGAAAGTATATTACAATCCAGGCCAATTTCAACAAACTAGAAAAAACGCAAATTCAAAATCTAACAGAGCACCTAGTGGAACTAGAAGAGAAGCAGCAAGAGCACCCCAAACCCAGCAGAGGAAAAGAAATAATAAAGCTCAGGGAAGAAATAAACAATATAGAATCCAAAAAAACAGTCGAACAGATCAATGAAATCAAGAGTTGGTTCTTTGAAAAAATAAACAAAATTGATAAACCTCT
>NC_043704.1:140915588-140917101 GCF_006229205.1 Suricata suricatta
TGAAAAAATAAACAAAATTGATAAACCTCTAGCCAGGCTCCTCAGAAAGGAAAGAAAGAGCACCCAGATAGACAAAATCATGAAGAAAAAGGATCTATTATAACCAATCCCTTAGAAATACAAGCAATCATGAGAGATTACTATGAAAAATTATATGCCAACAAACTGGACAACCTAGAAGAAATGGACAAATTCCTAAATACACATTCACTGCCAAAATTCAAACGGGAAGAGATAGAAAGCACGAATAGACCAATAACCAGTGAAGAAATCGAATCCATTATCAAAAATCTCCCAACGAATAAGAGCCCAGGGCCAGATGGCTTCCCATGGGAATTCTACCAGACATTTAAAGCAGAGCTCATACCCATTCTTCTCAAACTATTCCAAAAAATAGAAATGGAAGGAAAACTTCCAAACTCATTCTACGAAGCTGGCATCACCTTGATACCGAAACCAGACAGAGACCCAGCAAAATCAGAGAACTACAGACCAATATCCTTAATGAATACAGATGCAAAAATACTCAACAAGATACTGGCACATCGAATTCAACAGCATATAAAAAGAATTATCCATCATGATCTAGTGGGATTCATTCCTGGGTTACAGGGCTGGTTCAATATTCGCAAATCCATCAATGTGATCCATCACATTAACAAAAGAAAGGATAAAAACCATGTGATCCTGTCGATAGATGCAGAAACAGCATTTGACAAAAATATAGCACCCTTTCTTAATAAAAACCCTTGAGAAATTCGGAATAGAAGGAACCTACCTAAATATTATAAAAGCAGTTTATGAGAAGCCCACAGCTAATATCATCCTCAATGGGGAAAAACAGAGAGCTTTCCTCCTGAGATCAGGAACAGGACAGGGATGTCCACTCTCACCACTGTTGTTTAGTATAGTGCTGGAAGTCCTAGCATCAACAATCAGACAACAAAAGGAAATAAAAGGCATCCGAATTGGCAAAGAAGAAGTCAAACTTTCACGTTTCGCAGATGACATAATACTCTACTTGGAAAACCCAGCAGACTCCACCAGAAGAAGCTTTCTAGAACTGATCCATGAATTCAGTAAAGTTGCAGGGTACTAAATCAATGTACAGAAATCAGTTGCATTCCTATACACCAATAATGAAGCAGCGGAAAGAGAAATCAAGAAACTGATCCCATTCACAATTGCACCAATAACCATAAAATACCTAGGAGTAAACCTAACCAAGGATGTAAAAGACTTATATGATGAAAACTATAGAAAACTTATGAAAGAGATTGAAGAGGACACCAAGAAATGGAAAAACATTCCCTGTTCATGGATCGGAAGAATAAACATTGTGAAAATGTCTTACTACCCAAAGCAATCTACACATTCAATTCAATCCCCATCAAAATTGCACCAACATTCTTCTCAAAGCTAGAACAAACTATTCTCAAATTTGTATGGAACCACAAAAGACCCTGAATAGCCAAAGTAATATTGAAGAAGAAAACCAAAACGGGAGGCATCA
>NC_043704.1:140917201-141032732 GCF_006229205.1 Suricata suricatta
TAAATGTCCATCACCTGATGAGTGGATCAAGAAGATGTGGTATATATACACAATGGAGTATTACATGGCAATGAGAAAGAATGAAATCTGGCCATTTGTAGGAAAGTGGATGGACCTTGAGGGTGTCATGCTAAGCGAAATAAGTCAGGCAGAGAAAGACAGATACCATATGTTTGCACTCATAGGTCTAACAGGAGAACAGGAGAAACCTAATGGAGGACCAGGGGGAGGGGAAGAGGGAAAGAGAGTTGGGGAGAAAGAGGGACGCAAAACTTGAGAGACTACTGAATACTGAAAACAAACTGAGGGTTGAAGGGGGAGGGGGAGGGGGAAAACAGGTGGTGGTAATGGAGGAGTTATTGCTGAGAACAATGACATTTCCAAGAATGATTAGAAGGTGTTCTGGTCAGCCAATTCCAACATGAGGGGTAGATTATTCTACACTATCAATAAATAAGCAATGCTCTCCGGACACTAGCTGGGGGTCCTATGATTCAACTCCATTCCGAACCCATCTACCCAGAGACAGTACCGTACTCCACAGGTAGAAGGCTTGGTCCCACAGGACTACCCTCTACTTTGGATGCTAATTAGAAGCCTCTGTTGTTACCTGTGCTTATGATCACACAGATACATAGGTTCTGAACAAAGTAGCTCTGTCCTCCTGGAGTTTGGGGCTGGCAAAATGGCATGTGAAAAACTTCTGGAAGCTCTCTGAACCCTCTCCTCTTTGGGTTTTTACTAAGGCTTCCTTAAACAGAAATGATTAAGCCATTGGTAATCGATTCAACTTTCAGCTCCTCTCCTCTATCAACCTTAGTGGGATTGAGAACTCCAACCCTCTAATTACGTGATTTGTTTCCTTGGCAATCAGCCCCCATCCTTAGTTGCTGTCCAAAAGTCACCTCAATACCGTAAACACAGTCTTGGTAAAAAGGGGCTTGTTATAAATAACAGGACACCCATTTCACCTTTGTGGCTCTGAAGTAACTTCAGTAAAAGAGGTTAAGAAATCAAATATGACAAAAGATGATCCCATACCTCTTACCCTAAGAAAATTCCAAGGGTTGGGGCGGGTGGGGGGGGGCTGTGGGCCAAGAACTGTGGGCGAAAACCAACTATATATGAGATACATATTTTGGCCATCTAAATGATCAAATATATATTTCTTATAAATCATGATACTGCAATGATAATGGAGAAAGAGCAGCACAATTTGCCAGATAAGGTAGGTAGAAAGGAGCAAGAGTAGTTCCTGAGGCTAAGGGAAAGACCAAGAAAAAAAACATTCAAACACTCTAGGAATTATTTTAGAAAACCTTAAATTTCAATTTTCACCACAATCAATGTTAGGAGCCCAAGTTGAGACCTGCTATATATATGGGGTTGTGAGATGTTAGGAAAACACAGAAATATCTTCTGACACCAGCTCATTTTTTTTTAACTAGGAAAAAACAGGATTATCCTGTTGTATTTCGTCATCATCATACCATATCCACCACTTACCATATCCCAGGTACTAGTGCTTCCACATGCATTTTCCAACTTTGCAGGAAGGTACTATTATCCTAATTTATAGACATCTTAGGAAAAAATTAAGTACCTTATCTACAGTGACATAAGTGATCAGTGGCAAAGCTGGATGTGAACCCATTTAAGCTTCTTCCAAATTCGTACTCTTAATACAACATTTTGAGAGATAACACAACATGGATTCAGATTTTTTCTAATAAGAATCTGGAAAAGGCAGAACTCATTTGGTAGAAAGAACACTGACCAGAGATTCCGAAACCCAGATTCTAGTCTGCAATCTGTGACCTCGATTACAGATAGGTTTCCCTCTCTGGATCCAAATTTTCCCACCAATAAAATGACAGTGCTGAACTACCTCACTAAGATGCCCTTTTCCGAAATTGTTAAGGCAAAATTTAATGCAAATATAAAATGGCAAACTGAACAGACAGAAGGAATTCACTTTTTTGCTATCAACTGACTAAATGGTATAGTACAAAACTTACCTCAAATCCACACCAAACTTGTCTAGGAAGCTATTATTACCACCACAGATAACGAAACTTAAGCTCAAAGAGGTGAGGTTAATTTGCCTATAATCGCACTGGCCTGGCCGTATGTGACAGGGCTAGGGTTCGACTCAAGGACAATTTAGTAGGCTCTTTCCTTTATTCTACACTGTCTCCTGACCTGAACCTCGCATTTCCATCATCCTTCTACCTCTGAAAAGCTAAAATATCCCTGACACACTTCACAGGATTGGTCAAGTGTTGGTCAAAACGGACCAACACTTACTCCTCGTTTCCTATTTTTAATTAAATAACTAGGGGCAGGAATGGCCTAGTTTACAAAGAAGAGATAATCAAGTGCCTTTTTTCAAGATACTGTCATTCTATCTAGTGATCTCAGCACTCAAATGTCCTACAATTCAGTAAGTGCCCCAAAGATACTCAGCTGCATATATACACTATGTACATTTTCATTTCTATACCCTCGTTGAGTGTCATTAAACTGCAACGGTCCAGAAGTAAGCCTTATGACTAGGGAATCCTAAGACTTTTTCAGGCTTAGCATTAAGTAAAAAAGCAGTTTACATCTTTTTATTCTTCTCATAAAGTAACAACTGAGCACTTATATACATCGAGTGTATTTAAATTTTTTTTAATGTTTATTTATTATTGAGACAGAGAGAAACAGAGCATGAATGGGGAAGGGACAGAGAGAGAGGAAGACACAGAATCTGAAGCAGGCTCCAAGCTCTGAGCTGTCAGCACAGAGCCCCATGCGGGGCTTGAACCCACAAACCATGAGATCATGACCTGAGCTGTAGTCCGAGCTGCTTAAGCGACTGAGCCACCCAGGCGCCCATCGAGTGTTATTAGTTAGTATTAGCGGTAATTACTCTCCAGTAGTTATAACAAAACTATACTTTAATCCAGAATATAAATACCATGAGGGAGAAAAAAAATTACATTGGTTCCATTACTTCATGGCTTATGAAAAAACGTCATCACATTTCATTTAATTGTGAAAATGTTCTGTGTTGATAATTAATATTCACCGGGTGTTTATGGTATGTCAGGTAGCTTTCAGGGGAACTACCTTACTTGTTCTTCATGACAATTTATTAAATCTGCGTAAGACCTCGGATGTTGGCAAGAATTTCCTGTTATCACAGATGGATAGACTAAGACACGCAAAAGTCAGAAAGTGAGGAAGCCAAGGAATGAAAAGCAGCCAGTTGATGCTAGATCCAGCTAAACTCTCAGAAACTATGCCTGGGTGCGTGAAGAGTGAGCATTACTCTCATTTCGGAGACGGGGGAGAATGAAGAAGAGATTTAGTCTCCCATCCAGTGTCAAGAGAGTAAGCGGAAAATTCAGCACTCACATCTTGAGTTAATGTTCTGACTTCAGTGCATTTCCCTTTACATCACACTCGCTCTTTAATACTAAAACCCTACATTGGTATACAACTTCCCACTTTATAAACACTAGCGCATTAGAATTTTCTAATGACCCCCTGAGGGATTATGATTCCTAACATACACATGAAGTAGGGAATGACCACAACGGGTTAAGAAATTGGAATTTAACTTATATCCTGAGATCGTATGCAATCCGATTCAAAATTCCACAGTAGGAAAGAAAATGTCTCCTAGGTTTGAGAGGCACGGGTCAATTTCAGCCCTAATACGTCACTACCTTTGATCATCTTAGCATAGCTCCAACGACACATGCTAGAGCAGTTTATGTTCCCACTTGTATTACAGTTTTAGTTAATACTTTACCTCGCTTTTGAGTATATGAGTCCCTTGTCTGTAGGCACGACAGCCCACCTACCGTGCACGTAGTAGTAACTCAGTAAATGACCGAAAATCAGACCGAACACACAGGTTAGACACTGGAGAAACGACCAATTACTTACTGTTAGCCTTGTTAACGTACGGGGGGAGGGGGTGGAGTCCACTGCCTGGAGGCTCCAGGCAGAGGCGTCCTAGCCACACATCCCTCTTCATTTTCCGACAGAAATGCCATTTCAATGAATGAAATTGAACGAAAGGCGCTCCATTAATTCGGAGTATGGAAAGAAAATAAGCAATCGGGGGCAATAAGGTGAAAGAGCAAGGAGGGCTTGGAAGAGCTAGCTTGCAAACGTAACAGGAGTTAGGGATGCCCAGGGGCGGGCCGCTCCCTAGTCCAAGGAGGGAGCGCCGGCTTGGGAAGAAAATGACGTGCCTCTTCCGAGCAGTAACAACAACGGAGGTTGATCCCGACACTGCCCGCAGCCCTAGCCAGGCCGAAGCGAGTCACTCACCCCCAAGACAGGCTCCGTAGGGCCGCCCTCAGGGCCGCCGAGTTTCGATTCCCCAGTGTTTGGAAACGGACCGAAAACAAACCGGGTCGCCAGGGGTCACCACGGGCTTCCGGTTTCCTCGAAGACACCGCCGCTTCCCCAGAGAAGGCAGCCGCTCCGGGAACGCAGGGGAAGGATTCCCATTTCGTTAGCCTCGACTGCGCCGCAATGGGCGCAGCCCGGCCCGCCGGCTGGGGGCCCAGGAGGTTCTGGGAAAAGGGCCAACGCTGGGCAGAAGAGGCCCAGGTGCCCCGGCAGAAGGCCCGTTACCCAGCGACACGCGCGCGAGACTGAGGCCAGCCGGCACCCGCCTCGTCAGCGTCCTCCGACCCACGACCGCGTCGCGTTCCGCGAAGGGGAAGCGCTGTAGAGGGGCGCTGGAGGCAGCGCACCGCCGGAAGTAGGGCGCCAGCTGTCCTCAGACTAAGCGCCAGGGCCGCGCGAGCAAGCCGGAAGTCAGGCCGAAGGGAGCAGAGAGGGCGTTTCAGAAGCCCGAGCTTTGAGGGGAGGGGGAAAGAGGATGTGGGCGTGGCGTACTACGTGTCCCGTGAGCCTCTGCGGTGGGGCGGGGCCGCGGCGGCGCTAGGAGGCGGAGGCTGGAGTTGGGTAAGCGCGTTACCCGCCCCTCTGGCCTTTGGGTCGGCGGCCTTGTTTTCGGTAGTCCTCCAACGAATCCTTTTCCCTCGGCGTCCGCTTGGGGGACCCCGAGCGTTTGCGGTGCGTGTTGGGTACGCTCACTTATCGCTGTTAAGGGTTTATAGAGCTGTCGCCTTGCTGTGGCGGGGAATTGGGAAACCTGTAAAGATGCTTTCCGGGAGAGGCGGGGCGGCAGGAAGCTGCTCGAGCCCCCAACCCTCCGTTTCCTGGGCGCTGCTGCGAATTTTCAGGCTATCGTTTGAAACACAAGCTCGGCGAATTATTCATGGTCCCTTAGTTATTCAGAGCACTGCTCTTAAAATATATATGTGTGTGTGTGTGGAGATATATACACACATATAATATACTATATACATACATATATACACATATACACACACATACATAATTTATATACACATATATATGTAATTTTTTGAGTTTAGTGCCTACCTTTGAGATTTGGGAATTGTACCCGGCTGCCCGGGTATAACTGCTGTCTATCGCCTTTGGTTATTTCTAGATGATAATCCCTGAGCTGCCGAGTCACGAGTTGTTGAACTCATTATTGTCCTTGGAGGTCGCAGTCAGGTGAAACCCCTCAAGCTTCGCGCCTATTACTGGCTAAAACAAATAAACGAGAAAACGGTAAATGTAGGCAATTTTTTCTCATTAACCGCCCATTGGCAACAATGACGCCCCTCGCCACCTTCGTATTATCTCGTCAACTGAAGGCTTAAATATTGGTTAATGTTAGACGATTTTGCCTCCCGTTTTGATTTATCACCCCACCTGTTATCTCTGATCAAAGGATGGGTTCGACTCAAGGGTTAACTTTAAAATATGTTTTTATTGTAGTTAAGCCTCTCTTTTTGGCTTAAGTGAAAATTAACAGCCGTTACGAACAAACACCACACGCCACTTAAAATTACGTCATATTTTTAAAAGTATGTTAAGATCTAAATGTAATTTTAAAAAGTCCACTTGCTTCAATTTATCAGTCTGGCCCGTGGAAGAGAACAGTGTTTTTAATATTTTGGACGTGAATCATTTAGTTTTTGATTGCCTCGGTAATGCTCTTTACAAATTTAAAAGCAGACCACCGAACAGTCGTATGTTTTGGATAGTAGAGTTTTGAGGAATGTTAATAAAATCGGCTGAGGCACCCCAAATCATCAGAAATAAAATGATAATGCGATTTCCAATTTGTAGATATGGAAATGTTCTCTATTTTTCAACTTTCTTTCACAATTTAGAATACTTTGAGACTTGTTGAAATGGGAAATACATTTTTATCTTTTCTCTCTGAGTAAGGAGAAAATGATTTAGCTCATTATTTTAAAGTTAATCTGATGAGAGCCATTTTAAAATACATACCTTGTTACTATATATGAAAAAGGGGCTTTTATTAACAAAATTATTTCTATATTAAAATGATTTTCTCCCACACCTCATCTCACACACACAAGGAGGGGGGACACATAACACACACGAAAGGATGTGAACTACTTAAAGTTATGATTTGTTACACTGTGTGTACCCAAATCTGTGTGTATCCTGAAGCAACAGTCTTCAAATGGGGCAACACGTATCCCTAACCCCTAACTTTAGAAGGTACACAGAGGGTTCCCATACATGCCCTTTACATAAGGATCATTTAAGGGTACTAATTCTCAGGTTGTCCACTCCTACGTTTTCTTACCTAAAATTGATATGCCTCAGAGTGTGCCTAAATCAGACACCTTTCTCCCTTGCTCTTTGGTAATTGTCCCTCTCCCACTCTACAAATAAAGCAATGCCTTTAATCTGACCTAAATCTGTTTAGAAAGTGAGTGATTCTAATGACTGGGTAGCTAATTCTTTTACAAGAGTGGCAGTTTCCAATGACCTTCAAAAGTATCACAGGACTCATTTGAATTGTCAGCTTATTACAAATAATTTTTGATGGCATACCTCTATGTGATTTTTAATACATAGCTTAGTGATTCAAAAGAATGATTATTATAACCAGAAATCCTTCTACTCCCAAATACTTGGTATAGAAAAATATAAAAAAGAACAGAATGAACCTAAACTGTTTCTTTCAATAAATAGTACTGAAGAAAGTATTACTTTCAGAGCAATAAATACTATCCATCCTGGATACATGATCTGAGTGGTGGTTGGGAGAGAAGGCCCTATCTATTTCTTTATGCGATGCATTTCCAATAAAGACTGACTTGATATTTTGTAATGATCACAATTTGTAATATGTTACTTGATCATTAGTAGCCTAAAAACTTAATGATAACACAATACTAAGGAAACTTTTTAGAACTTAAGTTCTGAGGATTTTTAAAGTATTTTTTGTTTGCTGTTGTTAGAGAAAAATGTAATAGGATGGTCAGTTTAAAATATTTTCAAACACTAAAATGTTAGGATAAACTTATATGGAAGAAGTAAGATGAAAATATGAACTCAAGGAGAGAAGGAATGATAATCAAATTCCCAACTGTGAAAAGAGAGCTAATGCACATCCTTTTCAATGGGATGAATGTTAGTGGTTATCAAATTACTATGGCATTTACATTCAATTTATAAAAGAGTGATACTCCTGTCTCTAGCAGCTAGCCTTGTTCTACACATACAATCTATGCTTCATAATAACTTTTTGACTGGAAATGCTTTGTGTTGAATCAGAATTAGCTTGTGACAGAGCTTTTGGTTTTTAAAAAGTAAAATGTCAGTGTCATAATTATATGCACAGTAATTAAGTGCAGTTTCATGCACAGCACAGACCCCAGCACAAGGCTTGAATACATGACCCTGAGATTTAGACCTGAGATGAGATCAAGAGTCAGACCCTTAACCAACTGAGCCACCCAGGAACCCCCAAAATGACTTTGTAATGTATAAGGATTTAAAATCTTTCACAGGGTCATCAGTCAGATAAATGGAGATAAGCAATTCCCTCCCATTAATTTTTTTGTGACAGTTCTATATGTGCCTATGAAGGCTTTTTTTTCCTATTTAAAATGAGAGAAGAAATAATTCTGAGACTTTTACATCTGCCCTGTAAAAACCAAGAAGACAAAGTCAGTTTGTCAGAGAAAAGACATTTTATAAAGCCACCAAATAAACAATGAAAGGATTACATTAAACTTCTGTAGGATCTGTAGGAAGAAATTAAGCTAGATTGTTTAAAAAAGATTATATAGCAAAAGAGAGGGAAAGTTTCCAAACCTATCACACAATTCACATTATATAGTGAAATTGTTGAATTTATAATAGTCACAAAGTTAATGACATAATTTCCTGGTATAGATTTTTAAACTGCCTATGAATAGTCAATTGATTCTTAAAAGTACAAAATAAGATGTGGTTTTAATTCACTAATATTAATCATTTTCTTTCTAGTCTTATATTTTTTATATTTATTTTTTTAATTTTTATTTTAGAGAGTGTGAACAGGGGGAGAGGGTCAAGGGGAGAGGGGCAGAGGGAAAGAGAGAATCTCAAGCAGGCTCCATACTCTGCACAGGGCTCTGTCCCACAATCCTGGGATCATGACCTGAGCAGAAATCAGAGTTGGGTGCCCAACTGACTGAGCCATCCAGGCACCCCTACGTTTTTAAAAGTTTATTTATTTACTTTGAGAGAGATAAAGAGAGCATGGGCACACACATAAACACACAGAGGAGGGGCGGAGAGAGAATTCCAAGCAGGCTTTGTACTTGGGGCCTGACACTGGGCTTGATCCCACAGATCAGGAGCTCATGACCTGAGCCAAAATCAAGAGTTGGACACTCAGCCGAGTGAGCCACCCAGAAGCCCCTCTACTGTTATTTTAGAATACTCCCTTTTGACTTTAAAAGACTCCTCCCTCTCATCTGATCGCCAATCTGTTCACCTGGTTTGATGGATTCTACTTCTTCGCTATCTTTTAAATACTGTTCTGTAATCCCTAATGTGCTGCAGTTTTGTGTTTGCACTGTTATGATAGTTTCCTTTTGGCTTAGTTTCCTTTTGGCTTCCAACTTATTCTTTATATTGATACCTAAAATGATCTTTTAAAAACGTAAATCTTGCCATTAGGTCTCTCCTCTCAAACTCCCGAAATGACTCAGCATGTTTTAAAAAGCCATTCTTAAACTAGCCTAGCCTATTTTCCACCACTCCTATAAACATTGCCAACTCAGGCAATGAAATTGGGTATCTTTGTTCATTTATATTACGTTTTTATTGAGTTGACCCTGATTGTGATCTTATATATATATATTATATATATATATATGAGTATATATATGCTTTTTTATTTTATCACTGATATTTTTTAAAAATTTAAAAATTCTCAGTTAATTGGGGAGCCCTGGAAAGATTCTCCACATGAATTTACATATATTCATTCATAAAATGAAATCACATTTATAGGAGGATTCTATATCTCCAGATCATAGATATAATCATATTAAGTCACAATTTTTAAAATATTATTACATAGTAATTTTTTTAGAGTATGTAACAGAAAGATATTATTTTGATACCAAGTATTCCCTAGTAGCAATCAAAACTCTTTGTGCCTGAAATTAAAAAAAAAATTCTCCAAAGACCATCCTAAACTAATATCAAAATTCTTAATTGTTCTTCTAAATCATAATGAATTGCCTTGCTGTATATTATTGACAGGAGCAATAAGAAATGTTCTTACCTTACCCCATCCTACCAGCACTTTTTCTGGAATAATCCAAATTGTCAACTTAAAGACTTCTCTTTTTGTTTGTTTCTCTGACAAGACAGCTTTATGTATTTATTATCTCAAATGAACTAATATGTGTATAATACCTGTGTTAGTTTATATAGAAGTTTAAGGAACAGAAATAAGGCATTACTAGGACTACCTGGACATACTTACCTGTGCATTGAGAAAGTCATCGATATATTGAGCTTACTGACTAAGGTGATTGCTTAAAGCAAAGAATTTTAGAAGCCAGATTATCCTTTTATTATTTTTCAATTTTGATGTGTAAAACTGTTTAGATGAAAATGAAATGATTACATTTATACCAAATCTTGTGTTTTAACTTGGGAATTTATTAGCAACAGAAATACGATTTAAATTACCAATACCATTTACATTCGTGAAAAATGTAATTATTTCTTGACATTGAGAATATCATTCACTAAGTTGAAATATTTAATGTTTTGGTCAATATATGTTTTTAGTTATTGAACGTAGTCTAAAGAATCTCAAGAGAATAAAAAGTTGTTTTTGGTCTATGCAGCTAGGCAACGGACAACTACAGTTTTCCAAATAGAGCAAAGTCACTTAAAAAAATATGCATATGGATACCTCTTTTGGGGAGAACATAATGTCCGGGGTTGAGGAAAAGAGGAAGAGGCCTAGGGAAAAATTCTGTGCATCTTGATATGAAGTGAATTAGCAGAATATCCCATAATCCATGTTTACTAAAAATCAACAACAAAAATCTTTATAAGATCATAATTACCTTTTATCTTTTAAAACATTTTAAAAAATATTTTCTTTTTGAGAGAGACAGAGCATATCAGGGAAGGGGCAAAGAGAGAGAGGGAAACCTGGAATCTGAAGCAGGCTCCAGGCTCTGAGCTGTCAGCACAGAGCCCAATGTGTGGCTCAAACTCTTTAAGCTGTGAGATCATGACCTGAGCTAAATAAAGTCTGACACTTAACTGACTGACCCACACAGGCTCCTCATCTTTCATCTTTAAAAACTGTGAGGCAGGTTTATTCACTTTTTTCAGAAGACAAATGTAGAGTAATAAGGACATTATCAACTATAAAATATAGTATTGGGCAAATATATATACATATGTATGTGTATGTATATATATGCTACATATACTAATACATAAATACATACTGTGTCATAAAATGATCCTTTAATTAAGAGTTAGAGAAAGTATGCTTTTCCCCCATATGACCTAAATATATCAGTCTCAAATCTCCTTTTAGTGAGGAAAAAATTAAAAAATTTAAATATTGATAATACATAGTATTAATAATTTTGATTACTTCTCCTAATGATATTTTAATAAAAAGGTTTAGGAAAAATAGACTTAGATGACATTCATTTTTCTGCTTTACACATCGAAGGATGATATATTTAAAACCAAATATATCAGTATTACATTAAATGTACATAGAGTACTCAAACATTGTCCTATTGGATTAAGAAAAATGCTGATTATAAAAGATCTGTGGAAAATAGCAAAGGATGAAAAAATATTGATCATGAGTAAGCTAAGCTAAAGTAGAAAATAACCTGATATATTACCATGAGACAAAGCAGACTTTCAGAAAAGAAAAAAGTATTATTTCCATCAGAAGATAAATTCTGTTTGTGTGCATCTAATAAAACACCTTAACAATATATGAAGCATAGCTAGACAGAACTAAGAGATAAACACAGAATACTGGAAGATTTTAACTTACCTCGACTAAGTGATAGAATGGAAAAAAATGCATTAAGGAAATAGATGATTGGAATTAAAATTATTACTGTCACACCCACTAGGATTACTATTATCAAGCAAATGGAAAATGTTCATTTTAAAATTATTTTGGAATCAAAGGGATTCAAGGGAATCCTCGAATAGCCAAATCAGTCTTGAGAAAGTGTTAACAAACTAGAGATTTCACATTTGCTGGTTTCAAAACATGTTATAGGGCTACAGAATCAAAACAGTATATCCCTGACATAAAGACATATAAATCAATGGAATAGAATAGAGAATTCCCCAAAGCCCTCATATAAATGATTTTCAGCAAAGATGCCAAGAGCACTCAATGGAGAAAGGGCAGTTTTTTCAACCATTGGTGTTGGGAAAACTGAATATCCATATGCAAAACAATGAAGTTGGACCCTTGCCTCATGCCATATACAAAAATTAAGTAAAAATGGATTAAAAACGTAAGTGTAAGAGCTAACACTATAACAGTCTTTGAAGAAAAACAGGAGAAACCTTCATGGCATTTCATTTGGCAATGAGTTTTTGGATATGACAAAAGCACAGGCAACAGAAGAAAAAAATAGGTAAGTGAAGATCTCTAAATCAATCACTAATAAAATACAAAAAAGTCATCTAGTGACTCCAATATTGGGAAAATGCTGTGATATTTACTTTGAATTTCATTAGAACTGTGTAAATACATAATTGAGTAAAAAATATAACTTTGGCTTCACAACTAAAATCAGTCTTACTTAAATACTGTGGGCAGTAAATGACATGGGAAAGTGTTCACAATGTGTTGGTAAGAAAGCAAATTGCCAAGTTCTGTTCAGAATTACAGGCTGATTTACTTCTGTCTTTAACTTTAATTAAAATTACGTTTAAAAAGTAAAAAGGGGGGCTCCTGGGTGGCTCAGTTGCTTAAGCATCCGACTTCAACTCAGGTCATGATCTTGTGGTCCGTGAGTTTGAGCCCCACATTGGGCTCCATGCTGACAGCTCAGAGCCTGGAGCCTCTTCAGATTCTAGGTCTTCCTCTCGCTCTGCCTCTCCCCTACTCATGCTCTGTCTCTGTCTCTCAAAAATAAATAAATGTTAAATAAAGAAATTAGAAATTAAAAATTTAAAAAGGGACAATACACATGACAGAAAAAAGGTTGGGAAGTCATCAGTGGATAAAATATTTCAACAAGTATTCTGAATGAAATGGGGTATGAACATGATATCAAAAGAAATGGAGACCAAGAAGCTTCAGCACAGAATATATTGGAGAAGAGTCCACAGTGTAAATGGGAATGACGCTTCCCAGAAAGATGGTGGCGAGGCTATGAAGGCCCTAAATGTAAGGATGAATATGGGAATTTTGGAAGTCTTTTATGAAACTAATGTGCTTCCTTGTCTTCTCCATTTCATCCTTTGTGCAGAAAGGCAGCCCAGGGTTTCCTCAGAGACCAAAAGAAGAAAAGACCCACCCACTCTAAAGAAATTGAAAATTGAACAAACTGGGAAAAACCTTTAGTTTGTTACTTTCCAGGGTAAGAATTCTAACTTATTCCTATTCTCAGTGTGTCATGTTTACTTTGCAAATATAGATATTATATGTTGAAGAAGCATGCTCTCAGTTTTACATTATGTAACTTAAAATTACTTCCATTTTCACATTCTCATTTTAAAACTCTTTAGTGATTCATTTTCTCAATATTTGTATAGTGATTCTTGAAACAATAATTATGTAGTTACTCACTAGTACCCAGAATAAGAAAGTCATCACTCTTTATTAGAATTATGAAGCTTATTTCTAAAATGAGAAACATCAATGACAGTGCATAAATCCTTTCAAATGACAAGTCGCAATTCTCTAATTAGACTATCTTGAGATTCTATTCTTGTGTCTTATGATTTAAAGGAAGTGGTGAATTTAATTGAAGATTGTTATTTCACAACATCAGTGGAACAAAATTTTACCTTTAAGCAAATCAACTATGTGACTTTCATGGCAAATAGCTTACATAAAAATCAGTTGAGAATTGGCATATGTCAGGAGAAATAACTAAGCCAATCTGAAGTTAATGTTCTTTTCTAAATCTACTGATACAATTCTAACCCATATAACACTATTGTATTTGGGAGACTGAAGAACTTAACTTTATTTTTGTTGGGTCTGTTGTTTTATTTTTAAGTCGCCAAATACTGAATAAACTGGAATACTTGTAACCAGTATAGACCTAAAGCATACAGATCAATTACTAAGATTTGAAATTAGCATTTAGCACAGTTAATCAGATTTCTAACTATTTGTTAAGTATTCCTTAAAAATTTTTTAAAGCCACAGAATTTAGTTGTTGCAAAACATACCAATTTTTGATTATGCCAATAAGCAGTTTCTTTCCATTCAACTTTGATTTCAGATTTTGGATGAAATTCATGAGTTATCTTCACTATTAAAACAAAAGCAAAAGTAAAGAAAATATCTCTTAAGCATCTTGGAGCATTTTTTTAACGTTTATTTATTTTGAGAGAAAGTGTGCACACGTGCATGTGTGCACATGCACACACACACACACACACACACCCACACGCCCTACATGAGTGGGGGAGGGCAGAGAGGGAGCATCCCAGGCAGGCTCCACACTGTCAGCACAGAGCCAGACTTGGGGCTTGATCTCACAAATGATGAGTTCATGACGTGAGCCCAAATCAAGACTTGGTTGCTTAACTAACTGAGCCACTCAGGCGCCCCACCTTGGAGTGTTTATTAAGATAGAATCTATCCAGAAGTATCTGCATAAATTAGTTCATGAATGATAAAGCTAAATTATACTTTTGTACAGATAATAGGCTCTTAATAAATTCCTGTTTAGTCATTAACTATAATCTGAGGTTGACATATAGGCAGAACTTTATTAATTAGGTAAATGAATGAACAGTGCATGTTAAATTTACATCACAGAGAAAATTAAGGATAAATGCATTTTACAGTTTAGAAGCAAACTAAATAATTATTTGTTAAATTGAGCACTTGAGAAAAATCATTAAGGAAAGATGAAATAATTAGAGTATACTCATTTTGCATTGGTTTCTGTATATTTTAATTTTCATATCTAACTATGAATTTAGCTCTTTTAAAAGCAGGGTATAAAGGAAAGCAAACATTTCTTATATGTCTTTAGTGTATGAGGCACTGAAATGGGTTTTACATATGCTGTTTCATTTTGTCATTAAAACTGTCCTATGAATTAAGTATTATTACCCTCAGCACATACAGATGATAAAATGATGTCCAGATCATTTGATTTGCCTTAATTTAAAAATGCCAGGAAATGGAGCCAGAATTTAAATCCAGAGCTACAGAAGATAACCGGGTGACACACACGGCCATCCTGGTTGTTAAGTATTTTGAGTATCAACACTTCCGGGGGCAGTCTAATTCTGAAGTTTTTATTGTTTCCATTATTTTATAATATTAAAAATATTTCTTGCTTTTCTTTGATGGGAACTTTTTTAGATGCTAGGATACAGTGGTTAACAAGAGAAATAGGAACCTTGCCTTAAGTGGGTTTTCAGTGTCTTGTAGGGAACTTCATCAAATAAATTATAATACAGTGTGGTAAGTGGTGTGTAGAGGAAGTAAGACTGGGAGAGGGCACATGGAAAGAGCTTGACCCCTACTTACTGTTTTTCGAATTGGTTTAGATATCGCCCCTCTTAAGTGGCTTGACACTCCACCTGAGAGTGTTCGTGTGCCACATCTGCTTCCATGGCCTTCTGTGTTCGTCTCATAATACTTAATACTTAACGTTACTTGAGGAGAGGGATTTTTGTCTTTCCCTAAGCATTAAGTCTGGCTCATAGCAGACCCTCAAGAAGTATTTCAGAACCAAAAAGAAGCAACAAGAAGCAACAGTGGAATCAGAATCTGAAACTGCAGCAAATAAGAGAGCAGTTTTAGATAAGATTTTAGGTATGAGATGAGAAGTCATGGAGATTTCCTTGTAAAGTAGGAGGCAAGTTTATCTTTTGAGAATGGGGAAGGTGGTATGAGAAATATTTATAAAGGTTTAGAATAATCACAGTGAGGATGCTGAGGAAAGAGAAAGAATACATAAAAAGGATAGCCTTGAGATACGCTAACAGCTCCCCTTGAGGTTGGAATCTTTGCATTTGGAGCGTCCCAATAGACATGACTGCATAATTTCCTCTAAGAATCAGCAGCTCTGATGCAAGAAATCAGGGGCCAAGCCTATATTTGTTATGAATGCTCTTGGCCCCAAGTAATTGGACAGATAAATCGTAGTTTAAACATGTGGGGGTTTTCTTATGTATCCAGAAGAACACACAGATCTAGAACAGTAAGATTCCTAAAGTTAAGAACAAAAAACTTTACTTCCAGAAGGTTACCATGCCTTTCTCCCTGCATAGGAATTGGAAATAGTTTTTCTTCTGTTTTTTTTTTTTCTGAATTCTTATTTTGTACAATAAATAACTTTTACATTAAAATTAATCATGGAAATAAGAGTTTAGAAGGAAAGTATCTCTCTGTTTTGTTTCCAAAACATTTTTTAGTTTATTCTGAATGTTATTAGTACCAGACACCACTTGAGCATCATTAAGGAACCCAGGACATAAGAAGAAATGATTGTACACTGTAAATGGTGAATTCTGTGGTATGTGATTAATATCTCAATGAAACTGTTAAAGCTAAAGAAATGAGAAGAAAAAAAATGGGGAATTTCCTCCCCTACACATAGCAAAACTTAATAAAAAATTTGACTATTTGTTGTGCAAGTAATGTATCAAGAGGTTTCTTAAAAAGTGGCTTCTGGTTTTGGAGTGGTGGGGAAAGGTGAATCATTGTAGATGAGACCTAAAATACCAAAATTATTAAATAAGTCAAGCTTATATTTTTATACCAGACTTTCTCTTCTCAACCATTTGCATAATATATATGTCGTAAGTTGCTCTGATCTCACAGTGCTTCCCAGCTTGCTCTTTTTTTCTTTCCATTTCTGTTCTCCTGATTCATAGAAGAAGAAAAAAAAAAACACAGGCGCCTGGGTGTCTTAGTCAATTAAGTGACTCTTGGTTTCAACTCAGGTCATGATCTCATGGTTCGTGAGATTGAGACCTACGCAGGGCTCTGTGCTGACAGCCAGAGATTGTGTTATGTTCTCTCTCTGTTTCTCCCTCAAAATAAACAAATATTAAAAATAAAACAGAAACTTACTTGAAGCTGGCTATAATTGTTTTCTCCACTTTCTTACTTGATAATTACAGTTTAGTATGCTCCATTGAAGAGGATTTCATCTCTACATCTGACCTAACGTTCATAGGTCATCGATGACTTCCATGTTTAAATCCAGTGTATATTTATCTCTGTTCTCCTTACTGAAAACCTAAGCAACATCTAACATAATCATCTGTTCTGTCTTTCTGTAAACATAAGTGTCACCAACTTTGATTCAGTTACGTATGCTGAAAACTTAGTAGTCAGTCTTGATCACTACCTTTCCCTTATTACCTGTACAAAATATATTAGTGAGTTCTACCTGTTTCACCTCTAAAACATATGGGATTAGTCTACTTTTCTTAGAGCTTACTTCCATCCAACACCAAAGCATTAATTCTTTCCTCAAATCATTTCTACTGTAATATAATGTATTCTTAATACATACTTTGTTGAATTGTACACCATATATACAAAAAAGTGTGAAAATTATAGCTCACAAAGTAAGTACCTTTATAACCATATTCGGGGTAATGATGAAATCTCTTCCTCTCACTCATTATCTATCACAGTTGTCAGGACCCAGGAAGAACATCACCTGCCCCAGAGAAGCTACCCCATGGCTGCTCTCAGTCACTAGATCCCTTTGATCCAAAGCTAACTACTACTATCTTAACTTTTTAACACTACAAATTAGTTCTACTTGTGTTAAAACTTTATTTAAATGGAATCATGAAATATGTACTTTTTATCTGGCTTTTTTTGGTATGTTTCGGAGATTCACTCACATTTTGTTTGGCAGGAGTTCAGTTTTACTGCTATATGGCATTCTACAATGTGAGTATACCATATTTCATTTTTCTCTTCTACAGTTTATAAGATATTTTAAAATGTTTTAATGTTTATTTTTGAGAGAGACAGAGTGTGAGCAGGTAGGGACAGAGAGAGAGGGAGACACAGAATCCGAAGCAGGCTCCAGGCTCTGAGCTTTCAGTACAGAGCCCGACATGGGGCTCAAACTCGCAAACCCTGAGATCATGACCTGAGCCGAAGTTGAACACTTAACCGACCAAGTCACCCAGGTTCCCCTGCTGATAAGTTTACAGTGGTATCTCATTGTACTTTAAAAATTTTTTTATTTTATTATTTATTTTGAGAGAGAGTGTGTGTGTGCACAGTCCAGGGACAGAGAAAAGGAGAGAGATTCCTGAGCAGACTCTGCATACCCAGGGCAGAGCCTGATATGGGACTTGAATCCATGGACCGTGAGATCATGAATCCCAAGAGTCAGAGACTAAGCCAGGTACCCCTCTCATTGTACTTTTAGTTTGCATTTCCTTTATGACTGTTAAGTTTGAGGACTTTTTTGTATTTATTGGTCATATGGATTGACTCTTGTGAAGCACCTGGTTAAGTCTTTCGGCTACTTTTCTATTGCGTTTTCTGATTGTTTTCTAATTGATAGATCTGTACTAGAAATCTTTCCTGCACTTATTGTCATATTGACCTCATTCTTGTCCTTCATACAGGCCAAATTTTCTTCTTTTCAAGGCTATTTATGGGCTGTGTCTTCAGTTTACAAGTTTCAGCTCAAATGTCATCTTATCTTTCACATAAACCTTCGTTGACCATCTCATCTCCCTCAGCATATGCATCTAAATACCAACCTGTCTTTTTTCCCTTTAGCATGTATCAACATCTGAAGATACCTTGTTTACTTTTTTTGGTTTGCTTATATAAACTGTCTACTTCCCCTCTTACTGGAATGAAAGCTCCTGCTTACTATGTCTGTTTTTATTCACTGCTGTTTCCCAGCATCTGGAACTATTGTGTGGCATGTGAGAGGTTAGCAGTAAATATCTGTTGAAAAAAATGAGTAAGTGAGTAAATCAGGAACAAATTAATGCCTAGTTTGAGGTACTGTTCGTATTGATATATTTACAGAAGAGTACATATCATTTTTTCTCCAAAGGTATATATGTTTTTGTAGATAGAAAGCAATTTTCTTGAACTAGGACCATTTGTGCATCATAATTACATTCCTGGTAAGATTATTTAACCCCCAATTATCTTCATTTTCCAAGGTAACTCTAAAAGTAGCCATTATTGGTATATTGCTGGTTCACCTTTGCAATTATAAAATTTACAAATCCATAAAACATTTTTCAGTTTAACTTTTATAACAAGAAGTTACAATTTAGCAAAATAAATTAAATCAAGTACGTTGGGTACACGAGTGTTTAAGGCTATTTAATTGGCAGAGACAGTGCAGGTTGAAATTCATTGAAAATTTATAGTTTCATGGTTTATTTGGAAACTTGTTTTCATAGTAAAATATTTCTTCAGAATTTTCAATAGTTGATTTTAATTGATCTGATATATAAGCTATAGTTATGGAACAACATGCATAGAAAAATATTAAATGATAAATTAATATTACTCAAAATTTTCAATAGCTAGTCACCACTTTGATGTAGATCAATATCAAATGCTTTTTTAGAATGTTTATTTTGAGGATAGATTATATTACTAAAATATCTTTGAGAAATAACTTTTATATATTGTTAATTTTATCCTTTTATATTTATATTAGCCCATTTGAATGTATTTCCTGTACTCATAAAATTCATGATATTGAAAATGTAATTTTATTATATTTATTTAAAACACATACGTACTTGCAGTCTATTCTCATTATTCATGGTCATTAGGTTCTATTACATCATTGTGAACACTGAATTAGCAAATCTGAATCATTGCTCCTAGAGAAAATGCAGAGTTACACTCCTGCAAGCCTCTGGTCACCACATTTTAATTAATCAATCACTACAGAAGCTTGTTTTATGTGTGTTTCTGTTTAAAGACACCTTATTTAATCTATACTATTGATTCATTAACATTGAGCTCATGGCCAACAGCACTATAACTCTTGCCTGAACAAAGTTTATCTAGCTCAGATTTTCTCCTTAAGGTACATCACAGTCGCCTTGAACTTAAGAATGCTACCTTATGCGTGGGGGACATTTTAAACAATAAAATCACCAGCAAAAGTATAGTAACTGGAAAAATGTGGCGCTAAATAGACCACAAAATGAGATATGTATTTACAGTATAAACGCTGAAACAAGAAGGCAGAGAATTGCCTCTGAGGGCACAGCAAATACTGATATTGGAGGTTATAAATAATTTATAGTGAGTAGGCAAAATTGCAAGTATGGAGTCTGCAAATAATGAGAATTGATGTATAGTTATGTAAAACAACACAATTAAAAATTTCTAATCAAAGACTTTGGAAAAAGAGCAGAAAACTATCATCTTACCATTAGATTTTTGTATGTTCTTCCAATTTTTGCCTTTGGTATGTGTATTTTCAAATATTGCATAGACAGCTACATTTTTTGTCTTCCACCTCAGTGTGTCTCTGGAGAACCCCCCCTCCTCCATTGGCGTGTTTTATTTATTTATTTATTTAGAACAAGCAGGGGAGGGGCAGAGAGAGAGGGAGAAAGAAAGAATCCCAAGCAGGCCCTGCACTGTCAGTGTAAAGCCCAATGCAGAGCTTGAACCCACAAAACCCGCAAGATTATGGCCTGAGCTGAAACCAAGAATTGGAGGCTTACCCAACTGAGCCCCCCAGGCACCCCATTGATGTATTTTATAAGGAGCCTTCTTCACCCCATCCTCCAGAGATGTGATATTCACTGGCTATAGTCATTGATGCTGGGATAGACATATGTTCACTTAGAGCCAGTATGGTGCCCTAGGATTTTTACTGGATTCCTGAAGAAGAGACACCTTCTCTTTTATACTGGACTCTCTTTTATAACTGGATTGTGAGTGAAGAACCTGGCCTAATTTCAAGGATTTGGTTAGTTAAGGGTCATGTTTTAGGAGACTGAATCACCTCTAAGCCCAGAGTTCTTCCTGTCACTCATCACTGCCTTCTCTTAAGATTTATTCCTTATTAATAGTAAAGTATAAATCTGTTTAGTAATTCTTACCTATATGATACATAAATATCTCCTACACTAATCTGATCTTGTTATTTCTAATTCTTTATATGAATTCTTTCACACCTTGCCAGAGGACTCATTTCAAGAATCTCAAAGTCTGGTGGTGCCTGAGTAGCTTAGTTGGTTGAACATCTGACTCTTGATTTTGTCTCATGTCATGATCTGACAGTTCGTGCGATGGAGCCCCACATCAGGCTCCATGCTGATAGCACAGAGCTTGGTTGGAATTCTCTCTCTTCTCTCTCTCTGCCTCTACCCCTGCTTGTGCATGAGTTCTCTCTCTCTCTCTCTCTCTCTCTCTCTCTCTCTCTCTCAAAATAAATAAATAGATATTTTTAAAAAAGAATCTCAAAGTCTGAATATATAGGTAGATTATTTTCCCTTTATTATGTGGGTGTTAACTTGACCTAATAATGCCAGCAAATCTTCACCCTGAAGTGTATAGTTGCTTTTTTGGTGAGTTGGGGGAAGAGATAGATTGAATACTGCCACAGAAGTAGTTCTTTGTGGCTTTGAGTTCACTACCAACTTCAAATTCAAGACTTTGTAAATCCTCACTTAATCTTCAATATTTCCAATCTCTGGAGTCTAGTTAGTACTATTATTAGCACTTGGTTTATTCCAGTCATAAATTACATGCCTTTTCTCCCATTCCTGGCAGTGTCCCTTCTTAATATTTCCAATTTATGGTAGTAAATACCCCCACTAGTGGTCCCCAAATCAGGTGGACGACTGTAGCATCATATCCCAGTCTCCAGTGGTTTCACTTATAGCCAGTATATAGAGAGATGAACCCTGAATCAGTCTATTTCCACCATAGGCCTCTTCTTTTGGACCAGGAAAGACACCATCTGTAACAATTAGATATCTTTGAAGGGTGGATTAAAATAATTTCTTAGTCTGAGAAATTAGTCTTAGTTTCTGAGAGAATGACTCTATTTAGTAAAATGATGAAATGCTGCCTAAATCTGGTTTTTGTCTGTAAATAATCTAATCTTGAGCCCTGACTTCCCAGCTAGAATTCACTTTCATTATGCCTTAAAGTAATTCATAACTAGTGAAAATGGGGTGCACAACCCTCTGAGTGGTTATGGTAAAAGTAAGTTTGTGGCTTTGTTTTAGGGTAATGATTTAATCTGAGGTGGAGTTGAACAATTTTGCCATCTGTCCAAAATCTCATCTGGTAGTCCTTCAAATATACCTCAAATCTAAGACTTTCTTGTTCCCATCCTAAAAAGGCCAGCTCAGTGTCCCATTAAAAAAGAAATACAAATTCTATTTTTAAAAGCTTTGAAAATGAAGTCTTTATGAAGTTTCTTGAAGGAGTGGGAGAGGAGGAAGTCCTTCATTTAATTCTAAGTAAACGAAAATTTGTCTTTACCCATCTATCCTCTTCAAAGTTAAAAAACTATGCAGGAATTGCTTGCGTCTTTTCCTTAAAACTCATTATAAAAATGACCTTTCACTTTCTTACTTAATTCCATCCTACCTCCTGTACTCTCCCAAATCTAGTCTTACAATATCTTTATGTTTTTTCTTCTATAAAGGGCATTCTCAGTCCCTCGATGTCTGCATTTTTACCAACCAGCCAGTGAGGTCCCTGGGAGGAAGTAAAAGTTCATTCTTAGAGGCATGAACTGAGGAGGGGAAGATGAAGCTACATTTTTAACCTTTTCTGTATCTTATATGTCCCTTCAAGTATATATAATGCATTTAGATGTTAAGCATTCTTCAGCACCTTGTAATGCCCAATTACCTCATCCATAGCCTTGGATACAGCCCCATGTTGAAGCTTTGTTGTGTGATGCTTCTTTGTTAAAAACAAAACCAAAAAATTTATTGGAGAACTGCGGGAGACAGTCTTTCTAGGTAAGACAGTTAAGTGAGGAACTGGATGTGGGGTAGGAAGACGGCCTGTATATGCCACACCTCAGGAATGTTACGGAGTATGGAATGGCTTCCTTTGGAAAACTATTTCTAGAAGACAAAATGTTTCCTTTTACAAGCCGAAGAGGTACTGAAGTATAGAGGGCTGCTGGACGCACAGAGCTAGGTTCTGCAAAGTCTCAGTTTAGTTATAGTAAATAATGAAAGGACTTCCGGAGCTGCAGTTTGCAGCTACATGATACTTCAGAAGACTTGCATATAGCCTAGTACTACTTGTGAAAAGTAGAAAAAGCTGCCAGCAGGATAAGGAACCAAACAAAAAACTGGAATCATGTGGTAGGTACAAGGGCAGGACTCAGTCTAATCTTTGTATCGAAGCCAAAGAACATGGAAAGTGATCTTGGAAACAGGATAAAGAAGCAACCGGATTGGTATACTGCAGGAAGAGTTTCATCCTCACTGTCCTGATAGCCACCGTACATCAAGTACTCGGCCACCTCGTCTGCCTGTTGCACCTGCCTGTCGTGACGGCTCTGATACAGGGATGGCTTCTGGTTCTAACAACACACTTCCCTTTTCCGTTTTAATCTGACTTGATGGAAAAGGCATAAACTGTGTTGCGAGTTTTAACTCCACAAAAGGTACTTTGGGGGAGTCCTTGCCTTGCTGCTGCAATAAGAAGGGTTTCTGAGAAGCTGGAGGAGCAGGGTGTCAGAGCCTCTACTGTTTCCACTGAGGAGTGGAGACTAATGTTTATGTAGATGGGAAACAAGAAGCCTAAATTTAGCTTGCCAGGGCCGCCATAACTAAGTATTACAGAGTGAGTGGCTTAAATGGCAGACATTTATTTTCTCCTTGTTCTGGAGGCCAGGAGTTTGAAATCTAGGTGTCAGCAGGGTTGGTTCTTAATGAGGTTCTTGAGATAAGAACCTGTTCCTGGCCTCTCTTCTTGACTTATAGATGGTCATCTTCTCCCTGTGTTTTCACATTGTCTTCCCTCCACAGGTGTCTGTCCAAATTTCCTCTTCTGGTAAGAGCACCAGTCAGATTGGATTGGGGCCCACCCTAATCTTAATTTACTTAAGCACTAAGACCCTATCACCAAATACAGTTATATTCTGAGGCACTGAGATTTAGGACTTAAACATATAACTTGGGTGGGGGAGGGAAGGGGAGATACAATTCAGCCCTTAATAGTGGCTTTCCAGCTCTTTGATACTATTCTGCTTAAAGGCAGTTCCTAGAATGTTTTTGACTTGGTTCTTCTTTTCTCTATTTCCACAAATTCTGAAGCTAATACTATAGACAAAATTTTTTTTCATAACACTTAAGATACTGTTTCATAGGAAAACTGAATGCTGCTATAATGTCTTTATATCTGCTTCTAATGAATGAAATGAAGGGAATTTCATGGGACTGACGTAGGATTAGCTGTATGATAGACCACGTGTAATTTTATCCTTCCACATTGAGAAGTGGTGGTTGAGGCATTTTTCAAAGATGGCTGGCTGTACTTGTTTTCCCTCTTAATAATAAATTTGTAATAACTCAATCACATAGTCTTGTCACTGGAAGTATTTGTTAACAGTTTTGAATTAAGCTTTTGCCAAGGTTCCGATCACTCAAATCTTTGCTACTGAAATATTAATCAGGACACACTACGCTTCCTAGTGTAAATACCTTGAAGGAGAAAATAATTCCTAAATATACAGATAGGTAACTTGAGTGTCTGTTGTATCTTGTGTCACTTCCCTCAGTGTTAATATTTGATAAGGTATTTCATTTATATGAGACTTCCAATGCATAACCAAAGCACCCATTTGGGAAAACTTATGAATAGTACCAAAACATTTCACATAGTAATATACTCTATTACCCATTTGGTAAAACTTATGAATAGTACCAAAACATTTCACATAGTAATATACTCTATTACTATGTTACACTCTCTGAAAAATAAAACGTGGGTCTCCAAGATGGCACAAAACAAAGGCTAATACTTCCTGGGTTTCAATTCTTAGGAGGCTTACCATATATGTAAACAGTTGGCTTTTGTTTGTGTTATGTGACCAATGATTTCACTGAAAACATGCACAATTCAGTTTTAGCCGTGGGTTCAATTGACCTTTGTGGAGTATTTATCTATGTAGGTGGGCATTTGACTTGTACCTATTACGATTTTTTGTTAGTTTTCTATTAAGGAAAAATTCTAGAAGAAAATAGGTGTGCGTTGATGTGAGTGGGTTGTTTTTTTTGGGTGGCTTCTTTTAGTCAGGGTTTCTATATGATGAGATTTTAAGTGATTAATGAATCCTAAATGTGGAGCTCTTTAACTCTGAAATCGCTATTAAAATCCTTTCTCATTTGAGCCCAAGCCAAAGTGCTCTCATTGCTGCTTTTCTAAAAGTTAAGGGGGAAAAACTCCCACCAGTTCACACTTTTTATAATGAGGAAAGAACATTTTGCCTACCTTATAAAAATGTGATTCAGTGTCAAACCTTAACACTGGATCTTAAAAATTGGATAGTATAAATAACAGTAGCAGTGAGCTACTTTTATGCGTATCCTATACTTCATAATTATTAATCTAAAAGTAACATTCTGCTGTTTCTTTTAGACAAGCCTACACAGTACGTGCCACCCTAGACACAAACTACATCGTGAGTTGGATGGACTCTCCCATAGCCTGTGAGATACATTATAAGGTCATAGCCATTATCTCTCCTGAATCATATCTGAATTGTATTTTGTCATTTTGGCTGGTACCAGCGGTATAGGATATACGATAATATAGGTTATCTCTATTGTTATATTTATTAGTAGGCCAACCAGTCTTCCTTGTTCCCTTCTACCTCTCTTTGCTCATAAAATGTGCTATATGTAGTCATATGCTTTTGAATTAATACATTAGAAATCACAAATCTGTTTTGTACTTATTATATTGTTCCGTACAGGCTTGTACTAAGATGGTAAGTAAATTTAGTATTTTACAGAATTAAAAAATACATAAACAGAAAAACAACCTTGAGGCTTTCCTGCTTTCCTCAAGTTGTCCTTGTGAGTACACTCACTCTGTACAATATACATTCTGAATATTAGTCCATATGTCTGTATTTTGAAAATATTTCTTCCTTGTCGCTTTCTTACCTTTCAGTTTATTTTATGGTTTTAATTTTTTTTTGAGTTTTAGTTCCACAGAAGATTTAATCTCAGTGTGCTCAAGTTTATCAGTCTTTTATGACTTTTATATCATACATACAAATATCTTGTACGTCGACATTTTATATGGTACTTTACACTTTTTTATATTCACGTGTAGTCAGTCTGGAATTCATTTTTAGAAATGGTGCTAGGTTGAGATTTAACTTTAGTTTAAAAATTACGAATGAATGTTGAATTTCTCATATGTAAATATTATGATGATTATATGGTTTTCCTTCTGTAATCTCTAATGTGACAGGTCATTGCAAACTACTGCAAGTGGCCGAACAGCACACATATCAAACCTTCTGGAGCAGTATTTGCAAGGGAAAGTTTCAAGGGCTAGAGGTCAGTACCTCAGTGGTGAGTCACCATTGCCTCATCCCACTCTGAAGTGGAGCATAGCAATCTATTTGGGCCATGTGATAAATTCCATTGGAGGGAACTTGACCCTTGAACTGTGAAACTCTTAATGAGTAATTGGAGAAACACCAGCTCCTCCCCTGACATGATCAAGGACTAGAATACAGTTATAATATGACGTGGCAGAACTTTG
The DNA here is from genome assembly GCF_006229205.1 of Suricata suricatta. Lineage (NCBI taxonomy): Eukaryota > Metazoa > Chordata > Mammalia > Carnivora > Herpestidae > Suricata > Suricata suricatta. The sequence goes on from NC_043704.1 coordinate 140,943,555, forward strand.
ATTTCAGCACTGTCCTGACAGCAAGGCATTCCGGGTTAATGAGAAGTCCCAGCTCAACTGAAATCTAAGACCTTTGCTTATAGACACAAGATGCTTCAAGTTAGCAGGATTTGCCATGCTAGTAGGCTACATCAGTAGACATGGTTGATCGGGTTAACATCAGCCCCTTCCCTGACATGAGAATGGTTGGACGTGGCCATGGGGTCCAAACATTATGGTTGACCAGTATTGATTAGGTCAGGCTCTGGCCACTTTCTGGGGAGCTCTGTAAGATGCCGCATTTTTGGCATGCCAGCTTGCAGGGAGCCAGTCTTGTAACAATTAACTTTTACTTCTCATTGTCCATTTGGCCATGATCAGTTTTTTTTTCTTAATATTCTAATAGATGTGATTTACTTCACAAATCTGATCTGCTTTAGCTCAGATTTTTAAAATCTTTCCTAAATTAAATTGCCATAGTGTTTTCTTTCCTTATATTCTCCTTATCTGGCTTTTAAATTTTTCTTTTGAGTTAAAACTATGCAGGGTATCCTCTAGGAGTTTATAAATTTTTCTAACGCTCTATTTATATTTCTAATACAGTTTATTTCTGAATTTTCTTTTTTTTTCCCAGTGTTTATTCATTTTTGAGAGAACAAGTGAGCAGGGGAGGGGAGAGAGAGTAAGACACCGAATCTGAGGCAGGCTTCAGGCTATGAGTTGTCAGCACGGAGCCCAACATGGGGCTTATACCCACAAACATCAGATCATGACCTGAGCTGAAGTCAGACATTTAACCAGTTGAGCCACCCAGGTGCCCCAGAATTTTCTCTTTTTAAGTAACCAGCTTTTGCCTTATTTATTGTTATAAAGTATTCGTGTCCTCCAAATTCATATAGGTTCAAGCCCTAATCTTCAATGTGGCTGTGTTTAAGATGGGGCCTCCATGGAAGTCATAAGGATTAGGTGAGGTCCTAAAGGTGGGAACCTGATCTGATAGAATTAATATCCATGTAAGAAAAGACACCAGAAAGCCCATCCTTTCTCTCTCTTTGCATATACACTGAGGACAGGCTTCCCAAGAGAAAGGACATAGTAAGAAGAAGCCATCTTCAAACCAAGACTTCCAGTCTGCCAAAATGTGAAAAATATATTTGTTTTCTGTTATTTAAGACTGTTATTTTAGCCACTTTAGTCTATGGTATTTTCTTTTTTTAGTGGAAGTCTATATTGATCAACACTGTTGGTTCTTTATTATTTGTTTTTTTCTTGTTTTCCTGGTTTCTCAATTTCTCTTATACATCATTTTTAAGTTTGGGTTGTATTCGGTGAAAAACCCTTCCTTAGCTCAATCTTGAAGCTCACCAATTTTTTTTGAATCATCTGACAGCATACTGGTTGGTTTTTCAAATTTCAGTGGTCAAATTTTAAATTTCTATGATATTCTGTTATTTCTTTTTAAGTTTATTTATTCCTTTTGAGAGGGAAACAGTGTGCACATACATGTGTGCACAGGGGAGTGGCAGGGAGAGGGAGGGAGAGAATCCCAAGGAGACTCCATACTGTCCATGTGGAGCCTGACAGGGGCGGGGCTCAAACCCATGAACCGTGAGATCATGACCTGAGCTAAAATTGAAAGTCGGACATTCAACTGACTGAGTCCCCTAGGCGCCCGTCTGTTATTTTTCTTAAAAATGAATTATCCTTTTATATCTTTGTGACGTTATTAGATATTTTAAAATACCATCTTTTTTATATTATTGAGCTTATGTTTTGTAGGTACTGAGTTCTTCCTTTTGTTGGGCTTATTTCTGCTCTTTAGTTATTGGCTTTTCTTTTTGATTATTGTTACTGAATGTTTAACTGTATTTAAGATTGTTTATGAAGTCTCTGTTTACTTTAGCTTTTCTCTGTATGTGGAAAGAGGAGGGATGGGATAAAACCTCTGGATAGAGTGAGCCAGTAGCTGCTTCTGGGTAGTAACGATTCCTCCTTCTTATTGAGGCTGCTGGCCTCCTGAGGTTCCTCTCTTACCTCTCTCCCGCAGCATCAGCCCCCTCCGCCCTCTGTGACAGCAGCCATCTCAGCTGCTTGCTGCTGAGCCCAAAGAAGGATGATGCTGTAATGCTCCACCTTAGTACCCCAGCCAGTCACTCTTGTGCTTATCCCAGGTCCCTCCTATCTTCATTATCTGACATTGGTAGGCTTAGCACATCCCTGGACCAACTTTCACCTTTATAGGAATTTTCTTCTGTGCATGTGTGGAGCTGTGGCTTCCTTCTCTACTTTCCTATCTATTTTTTTTTTTCATGAAAGGATTCCTTATAGTGTCTGAAGATCTGAAGATAAATACTGCTTTTCTTTATTCTTATATTTTAAGACATATGGCAGTATACTCTTACGTAATTTTCTGCCACTTGGGATCGGATGAAAAGACTTGGCATATATTCAGTCTTCCTTCTTGAACCAGTGTCCAAGGTAGCTACTACATTTTAAAAATTGCTGTATTTTGATATAATTTCAGACATACAGAAAAGCTTTATGAAGAAAAAATAATTTTGGTTAATTTTATACTCAGTTCTTCTATATCAAATATGTGTATATGTCATATATATACACATGTTTGTTTTTTATGTATACATAAATATATGCTTGAAAATAACATACTGAATTATTTAAGAGTAAATTGTAGTGATATTCCTAAAAACAGTAGAGTAAGAAACTCTAAAAAATATGTCCCTCCACTAAAACAATGTTTAAACCAACAAATACTGTTAGAATTAGCATCCTGAGAAGTCTGGAATCTAATTTTGGAACCTAATAAAAAATGAACAGTTCCTAGAAGAGTACTTGATAAAGAAAGAAGCTACTAAATTTTAATAAGTGAGCTATGTGACATTTTTAATTACCCACTGTATTATAAGGGTTCTCTAGAGAAGTGGAACCAACAGGATGTACTTATAAAGAGAGAAATCATTGTTTTAAGGAGCTGGCTCATGTGATTGTGGAGACTTGTGAGTCCAAAATCTGATGGAGCAGGCCAGAAGACTGGAGACTTAGAGAAGAGTTGCATTTCAAGTCCAAAGTCTACTGGAAAACTTCCTTCTTGCTTAGGGGAAGTCAGTTTTTGTTCTACTAGGGCCTTCAACTGATTAGATGAAGCCCACCCACATTATGGAGAGTAATCAACTTTATTCGACCATCAGTTTATTGTTAATCTCATCCAAAAAAATATCTGGATAGAAGCGTCCAGAATAATATTTGACCAAGCATCTGGGTACCGTGGCCCAGCCAAGTTGATACGTAAAACTAATCATCAGACCTGCCTACTGTCCCCCATTCCCCAGCTTACTGATGGCTTTGGGGGTGGCAGCTTGCATTCTTGATGCACCTTGCATTCTTGATGCACCTTGCTGGTGCCAGAGTGGTAGACCACACACAGCAAAGAGTACAGTGTTTCAAAGAGTAAGTTGTGGACATGGTCCCTCTCTGTCACTTGATATTTCTGTGTGCATTTCCAAAAACAAGAATTTTTTTTATTATTACATGACCATAATGTAGTTATCAAAATCAGCAACTTAGCTTTGGTGAAATACTATTCCTCAATGGATACATTAAAAAAAATTTAATGTTTGTTTATCTTTAAGAGAGATGGAGAGACAGAATGCAAACAGGGGAGGGGCAGAAAGAGAGGGAGACACAGAATCTGATACAGGCTCCAGGCACTGAGCTGTCTGTCCAGAGCCTAATGTGAAGCTCGAGCTCACAAACTACAAGATCATGACCTGAGCTGAAGTCAGAGGCTCAACCAACTCAGTAGCCACTAAGGTGCCCCACTATATGGGTACATTTTAAAGGCCCTGGACACATATTGCAAAATCTGCCTCCCAAAGTTTCTTCCAATTTATACTTTCGTCAGTAGTGTATAATAATTTCCAATAATTCTTTACCATTTTAAAATTGTCGACTCATCTGGTTTTAAACTTTGCTGAATTGATATGTCACTTCTTAACATTCATTCCAGTAGAGCCCCTATTTCTTTTCTTTTTTTTTTTTTAACATAGACCTCATCTCCATATTCTGTATTTTGTTTTTTCTTTCTCTTCATGGAATCTTCCTAAGAACAAAAATACAAAACAAAATTCCAACAATGGGAATGTTGGGGGAACTTCCAAACTTGAACGTTCCTAATACAAAAGCATTTTATTTATTAGCTGTTCTCTCTTGCATACTTCTGTATTTTTAAATTCATCTTTACAACCTCTTTATGAAATAATAATTTTGGAGATAAAATTATGAGAGTTTAAATGATTTCCCCCAAGTTGTATAACCAGTAATTGGTAGATTCTGGACTCCTCTTAGACTTTCTGACTTCAGAGCTGATATATTGATCTGGTTAGGTGGAAAGGACAGTGAAAAATTCTATCAACATTTGCCTGAGGGAATTCATATCTGCTACATCTAATTGTCTTGAAGATAATGATACAAGCATCTTTCATGAGAGATGATAGGCATCAGGCTGAAGGCTCTGGATGGGGATCAAAGAGTGCTGGATATTAATGACTGACAAGAAATATACTTTTTAGTCTAATATGCTTGCCAGGTAAAGGGAGATTACGTATGAACTGAAGACAGAATAAACCGTGAAAACCAGCACACACAAAGCAAATAGGGTTTAGCAAGTCTTCAGAGCTAATGAGACGTAATAATGCAAATCCGATATGGTGGCTAATGAAATTTGGACTCTGATACATGGTTAAAAAGGACAAAGCCTGGGAGTTCATAATCCAGCAGGGGGAGTAGAGGATTTTCGAAGAGAAACAGCCAGAATGGAGAAGTCAAAACATCAAAGCAGAACTTTTTAGAGATCATCTAGCTTTATTTTCCTTACATTACAGATAAGAATGCTGAGGCCCTCTGGAAATTACAGAGCTAGAAAGTTGCAAAACCAAGATTAGAAACTACATTTTTCTAGTAGTCCTGATCTTTTTTTTATTGTCCCTTGAATATTATGAAATTATAATCCATAATATTCAAGTTATTTTATTCAAATTCAAAAGTCCTGATTTTTTTTTACTGTCCCTTGACTATTATGAAATTATAATCCATAATATTAAAATTATCTTATTCAAATTCTCTTTGGAAGTAGGGTCAGTATTACAGTCTTATGATCAGTGGTTAACAGTAAGATATTATCTAGAAAATGGAAGTGATGAAAATTGAAATTATGATGCTAAAATGCATGAAGCCTAACGATCTTGATATAGATACTATTTCTTTTCTCAAATCCAAAAGAGTTGCATCATCTGGAATAGCCTGTGGTTAAAAATGGAAACATTTGCTATAACAGCAGCGTTGGAGAACAAAAGAATAATGACAACTCCTTCTTTTTTGTTTGTTTGGAAGAACAATAATTTTTCTCATTCACATACAAACAAAACAATTTCTATTATAAGCAGTCATTTTTCTTCATTCCTATTCTGTATGTATTTTGTCACACTGTCTCATTAAATTCTCATATTCAGAACTCTTTGGATATGTTGTAATTTTACCATCTGGGATTCATCAGTCACAAGATACATATACATTGTAATAAAAATTGATGCTTCACAGGGATTCATATTGGCTAGTTGTGTTGAACAATGGAACTGTGTGATACTTCAATTCAGGAACAGACCTTATTTTATAATTTTTTCCAACTTTACAACAACATTCTCAAATAACATTCATGGAACACAGAAATCTTTGGAGAATTTATGTCAAATCCATATGCACTTTTCTAATTTTTGTTAGCTTATAAATTTTACTTTAATGCTACAAATACCTATAATAGTAATTACACTACATAAAGTTGTTTAGAACTGTTTAGTGCGGTTTTACAGACTTTAGTGGTCTCTTTAAGAAATGTAATTTAACTAGTAATGTATTGTGATATATTGTTACAAACAAAAAATTACTCATTGATCTCTTTTCCATCTGTTAGCTAGATGCTCCAGAGAAATATGGAAGAAATTGAGCAAATTTAGGGAAATGATATGAAAAATGCCTGCAGGAAAACTATTATGTAGGCATTTGGGGATCAGAGAACAATATTTCCATCATCAGCTCCTACACTGCTGGAGATACAAAAATAATGTTTCTGCCCTCAGAGAGCTCACGGTCTAATGATGAGAAATATGCAGGAACACTATAATATGAACTAGAATGCTTAAATATCAGAAGTTAAAAGAACATGAAAGCAAGCAGGGAGAAATTGCAGCTGGTTGGGGATATCAGAAAGACTTCTTGAAGGAGATGGTCTATGAAGTGGATCTTGAAAGTCAGCAATTTACAGGTTAAGATAGAGTAAGGAGGATAACATGAGCAAAGTACAGAAACAGACACATTGGGTATGTTTGGAAAATATTAAATGATGTAAATTGATGTAGTTTGAAAGACTAATAGAAGAAAACAATACTAGCCCTCACTTAATGAGCATGTACTGTGTGCTCTGTTCTTTGCTACACACCCTACGTGCATTATTTTATTGAACTTTAAGAACATGCCATGAGGAGGTCCTAGTATTAGTCCCACTTTTTAAATGAGAAGATATTAAATGATTTGCCTATTAAGTTGATATTCTTAGATCTTAATCTAGGTCTGACTGGTAATAAATTCAAACTCCTAATCACTACAATATAAAGTTATATTATATATATATATATATATATATAATTTTCAAATATAAAATGGGGACCTTATTTCCAATGATGGTAGCAATAAAACACTATGTGTATATATGTATATATATAAACACACACATAATTATATTTATATAATTATATAATAGCCACTTATTAAGAATTTCTAAGATTAACCTATTATCAGCAAGTTGAAAGAATAAATGTGGGGAGAGAGATTAGACTAGCTGATTAGTAGGCTATGTACAGCAGTCTGCATGTGCCAGGAAACTGAGCTGGGTTTGTAGGTTAGTAGGACTGAAAAGGTGGGAACACACAGAGAAACTTTAATGTTTCTTAAGTTATAACAAAATGACGGCTATTTTTGACATGTATTTATTTATTTTGAGAGAGTGAGCAAGCAAGCATACATGCACAAGGGAGGGGCAAAGAGAGAAGGAGAAAGAGAATCCTAAGCAGGCTCCATGCATGGCAAAGAGCCCCACGTGGGGCTCCATCTCACAAACCACGAGATCATGACCCAATACCCATGCACCCCACAGAATGCAACTATTTAAATGGAGGGGATGACGAAGTGGGCAGTTTCAAAGATGACCCTGGGTGAGTAAAATAGCAATAATGGGGAAGAAAAACTTTTGAAGGAGAAGAAAACTCAATTTGGCCCAAGTACAGAGTGCCTGAGGAACATCCAGGTGACAGTGTGAAAATTACCTGGAATGCAGGTGTGAAGGCAAGACTTGAGATGGAGATTTGGCAGCTATTTGCATAGGAGAGAGTGTCAAAGCTATTTGAATGAACTCCCCAAGGATGAGAATAGAGAAGTTTGAAGACAGAACTTTGGGGAAGGCCTACATTTAGGGACTATGAGGGGAAAGAACTAGAAAACAAATCAGTAGCAGTTAGACAAGCCTTTATATTTAAGAACAAGCCTTTTGACTAGCTGATTAGGAAATCTCTGGTCTCTTTTAAAAGAAATATTTGATAAAAGCCAGATGGTCAGTTATTGAAGTAGATGCCTAGGATTTCTGGCAACTAGTTGATCCTCTGACTTTACTTTCTGTGACTCTAGAACTTTTCTCTAGAGGAACAGACCCATAACTTTAAATTGTCTACCTGTCAGATCCATATTCATCTTAAACTCAAGACCAGAAAGAATGTATTATTCCTATTCCCAAAAACTCAAGCCTGCTTTGTGTTTGTGTTCTCTTTTTTAAAACTATTTGAATTTTTAACTATTTGATTATTAAACCTGTTCTGTTATTAACTCCATTTTAACAGGGTGATGTTGAAAAGACCACCAAACTATGACTAGAAGCGAGGCATAATTTTATTTACGGCAGGGCCAAACTTGATTATCTGATGGTAAGGAGAAAGTGCAGAGATTGGCCTTGAACAAAGGCAACAGTGAGATTATATGGACAGAATACGTCATTATTTGGTTAACCAATTGCAATCCTTAGCATTCCATGGTAGGCAATTACATTGTAATACACAAACTCCATCTTTGGCGAGAATCCACCTCTCCAAGGTTCTTTGTCCCCTTAAAATGACCAATCATAGTTAGACATCTAAGATATCACGAGATGGGGACAATTTTTCACAAGTTAACTCTGCCGGTGCCAGGTCTTAGTAAAAGGGGTGGGGTTGTGCTTCGCAAGCAGGCAGAAGTTACTGAAGCGAGACAAGGAGGTCAGCACCTTCTTTATGTACCTTTAACAGGAAGGTACATAGGCTTTTATCTCAATGTTTTAGCAGTTACCACCCAGTCAGTCAGAACAGTGAACGGGGAGATGCATTTGCCAAGCAATTTACAGAAGTCAAAACAACCAGTTAATGATTTTTCATTTTACTGTTTGTTAACCTACAACACTCCACTGTTCAGTTGCCCAAAACAGAAATCATAGATGGATCTGCTACTATCCTCCCTTCCTTATCCCTAGGACTTCCACTTCCAAACCAACATACATTTGATTATTGCTATTGACTGAATATTGTGTTCCCAAAATGTGATGCTGTTAGGAGATGGAGTCTTTGAGAGGTGATCAAGTCATGAGGACTCTGTGCTCATAAATGGAATCAGTGCTCCTTTAAAAGAGACCCTGAGAGATGCCTTGTCCTTTTTGCCATACAAGGTTACTACAGAAAAGCAGCCATCTGGGAACAAGGAAAAGGGCTTTCACCAGGCAGTGAATCTGCCAGCACCTTGATCTTGGACTTCCTAGGCTTCAGAATTGTGAGAAAATAAATTTCTGTTATCTATAAATCACCTAATCTATGGTACTTTTGTTATAGCAGCCCAAATGGGGTGCTGCTCTTAAAATGTGGAAATGGCTTTGGAACTGATTAGGTTAGATGATTAGAGAGGCTGGAAGAATTTTGAGGTTTGTGCTGGCCAAAGTCTACATTACAATGAACAGCCCATTAAGAATGACTTTGTTAAGAACCCAGATAGAAAAGAGAGCTGTAAAGAAAGCTTCTGTCTTAGAGAATACCTAGTAACTTGACCAGAACTTTGTTTGAAATGTGGAAGTTAAAGGCCATTCTGATTAGGTCTCAGATAGAAATGGGGAACATACTCTTTGACAATGAAGAAAAGGCTATTCTTGTTATAAAGTGGCTGAGAACATGGCTGAATTGTGTCCATGTCCAAATGTTTCATAGAAGATAGAAGTTGTGAGTGATGACCCTGGGTGTTTGGCTGAAGAGGTACCCAGGCAAAGTACTGAAATTGCAGTTTAATTTCTCTTTATTATGGTAAAATGCAAGAAGAGAAGAAAGAATTGTTCATCAGAAAGGAAGCAGAACTTAAAAAGATTTGGAAAACTCTCAGCCTGTCCATATTAAAAAGAATGGGGGAATTGTTTGGGAGAGAATACAAAGAATGTGGCCAAACAACCATCTGATAAGGAAATGAGCCATCTAAACTGAATTCAGGAGCTATTGTTCAAGACAATGGAAGAAGGCAATTTAGTGATCATCCTGTCTACCACCCCCATTACAGACCCATAGTGCAAAGGTCTGGGAGGCAGAATGATTGCAAAGGAGGGGCTGAAGGCACTTTGTGGGACTGTGCCTAGCCTTGCCTCAGGATTTCCACTCCCTGCATTTCTGCCAGGCTCCTTGACTGCCCCAGGTGCGGTTCCAGTGAGTCCTTGTGGTGCTGGGACTTGTGTGCACCCCACCAGAGGACTCAGGCAGCAGATTTTGCTGTACCCACGTGCTGCTGTCCTGTGGTGCCATGTCTGCCTGGGCACAGAGTGCACAAGCCATGAGATCAAGGCTACTTCCACCTAGATTTCCCGGTGCATGACCCAGACAGGGAATCTCTGCAGAGACTCCAGTGAAGCTGTGGGGCTAGGGCCGCCCTCATGACCACTAGCCACCTACAGGTGTTTCCAGCCCAGGAGAGGCAGGTGACTTTAACCTTTGAGAGATCTGTTGTGGCCTGCTCCAAGCAGTGATAGGGTTGGGGGCTGCCCAAAGGCATAGGGAGAAAGCCATCGATAGCCTTTGGGACCCAACCGCTATCTGGCGAAGCTGTGGGACTGGGACCCCAGTGGGTCTGGAAGCAGGACCACAGCTTGGAAGGCAGAACATAAAGGCAAAGACAATTCTGCTCCAGCCTTAACGTTTTAGACTTGATCAGGACCTGCCATTTCTTTCTTCTTTCTCCCTTTTGGAATTCAGAATGTCTAGTTTATGTCATCCTATCATTGTATCTTGGAAGCACATAACATGTTTGATTTCACAGGTTCACATCTGGGAAGGAATTGTCTCGGATGAAGCCTACCTTCAGTCTCACCCACATCTGGTTTAGATGATTTTTAGATGAGACTTTGAACTCAGACTTTTGAGTTGATGTTGGAACGAGTTAAGACTTTCAGGGGTTGTTGACATGAAATGAATATATTTTTCATTTATGAGAGGCATGAATTTTGGGGGCCAAAGATGGAATGTTACAGATTGAATATCCCCCTAATTCATATTGAACTTAACCCCAATATGCTGGTACTAGAGCACAGAGCTTATAGGTGGTGACCAAGCCGTGGGCAGAGCCTTCATGAATGGGGTTAGTACCCTTATAAAAGAGACCCCAGAGAGCACCTTTGTCACTTCTGCCATGTGAAGTTATATTTAAAAGACAGCCGGGAAGAAGGTTCTCATCAGAAACCAAATCTGCCAGTGCCTTGATCTGGGACTCCAGAACTGTGAGGAAGAGATTTCTGCTGTTTATAAGCCATGTGTTCTGTGTATTACGTCACAGCAGCTTAAACAGACTAAAACAACGATCAGTTCCTTCCTACTATCCTTCTGGAAAGGTTCTTCTAGTCCTTACTTTATACAACATCATACTGTTCTGATGAGGTCCTTGTCATGTTTTCTATATACCTTGTAGTCACTTTCTTACTGGCCAGTTGCCTGCATCTAATTTCTTTGCTTTTTCATCCTACATCAAAATGAATGTAAAATAACATTGAAATAATAAGTGCCATTATTTCATGTACTAACAAGAAAAAATGCCTAAGTAAGCTACAACACAGTACTTTCTTAATGTGTAGGAATTTTGTTTCATCATTTAAAAATTCTTTTGGAGATATTTAGACATATTCTCACATCTCACTTTTGTATAGACATAAACATAAAATGAAATAAATTAATTAAGGAATTCCTAAAAATTCTTTGTATATGTGTAATTTTCCTAAATAACTTTTCAATTTGACATTGGTATTTTCACACATCTTCTGTGCCATCAAAAGCATTGACGAAACAACATTTAAGATTGCTTCCCCGTTCTCTCAGGGATTTTCTTTCAAAACAATACATTTTCTCCAAGTTTGTATTCTGGTGTTATTTTGCAAGAGGAAATAACTAACACCTGAAGGTGTTAGTGAAGGTTTTTGATCAAAAACCAGGACTTGGCGTGCCTGGGTAGCTCAGTCAGTTAAATGTTCCACTCTTGACTTTAGCTCGGGTCTTGGTCCTGCAGTCGGTGGGTTTGAGCCCTGTGTTGGACTCCACACTGCTGACAATGCAGAGCCTGCTTGGGATTTTCTCTCTCTCTACTCTCTCTCTCACTGCCTGTCACCTGCTTGCTTGCGTGCGTGCGTGCGTGCGGTCTCTCTCTCTGTTTTTCAAAATAAATGATCTTAAAAACACTAGGACTCAGTCTTGAAATAGTTAGTGGTGGCGTTTGTCTAGTCATACCATGAAGAAACAACCATGTCACACTTTTAGATGAGATCATACTTTGACTTTCATGTACTAATAATGACATTTCCTCATGACTATAGAAGGCCATTAATTGGAAGACACATGGTGATTTTCGAGATAGGAAAATGTAAAAAATGTACACTTTAAAAATTCTGAAGTAGGTTATCTGTCTTTTATGATGCTCTTTCTTCTAAACAGTGGCTCCTCTCTGCCTCCAGAATAACTTCTGTTAACATCACATGGTAAATAAGGCCCTTTACAATCTTGCTCTTAGATGTTTTCTTCAACCTCACTTGCTGCCACTTTTGTTTCCCGTAAGAAGTATTCTGGCCATGCCTGGCAGCTCAGTATTTCTGTACATGCTTTGTACTTCTACACCTTTGTGCCTTTGCTTGCAGTTCTTTCTGCTTATATACTCTTTCCCCTCTTTCCATGATGAACTCCTGTATCCTCTCAGGCTCAGCCCAGAGGTCAGCTGTTATGTGTGTCTTTCATGGAGCCCTTCTCTCCCAAGAAGAATCGTTTTGTCATTTGTGTTCTCATAGGGTTTTGTTCATTTATTATAACATGTACCACCCATGTTGCATTTATCCAGTATTTTATGGATCTTGGTTGTATCTGTGCCTCTGTCTGAACTCAAGAAGAAATTGTTTCTTGTTCATCTTTTGCTCATAGTCCTGAAATCCATGCCTGACATGTAGTAAAAACTCAACATATGTTTGAATTAATGTTCAAAGTCAATCATTTATTCAACAAATTTCTATTGAGATCAAAAGACTGTAATACACTGTACCAGGAGCTCAGTATAGGGTAAAGGGTAGTACTTTTGTTATCCTCAGATGAGGGACCAAAAATTTAGAAGAGTTAACTCTTTTTCTAGTAAAAAGCGGTAGAGCTGTCTGACTAAAAATTAAGTGTCTGTGACCGTTCAAGTAACTATTACCTTAAATGAAGGTATTAATATTGTACAGCCTGAACTGAAGGCTGTATACTTTTCAGTGTTTTATATTTTTTATTTTCAAATTAAATTTTTAAATTTTCTTCTGAATTCTGTAGTTCAATATGTTAGCTAAATTTTGAAATCAAAAATTAAAAACAAGTCATGTAAAGCAAGTGTTAATGCTTAGTGTAGCTTTGCATTTATCAATATCTTTATAACCCGTAGTGTGAAGGACTTAGGCATGATTTTATAGGGAACCCCCTCAAAGACTCTAGAAGTTTCCAGACTACATTGTTTTTTTCCCCCTTGATTTGCATCTTCTGTATGTGGTAGTAATTTTGAAAATCAGTAAAGTATTGGAGAAGAGGTAATAGAGAAAATGAGAATCTGGTTTGAATAGAGTGTTTTGTAATCTGTATTATAAATTCTGTTAGCCTGGATAGACTGTGTCAAATCTAAAATACCAAGAGATTTAAGTTAGATGCAATTGAAAATGAGTATCACTATCATTTGAGTAATAATGACATTTTCTTAGTGTTAATTTATCTTCTCAATATTATCCACCATGAGACCCAACTTCCTAAGAAAATCTGAAAACTTTGTCTACCATTTAAAAGTAATCTTTTAATCCCCTCAACATTTTATAATAGGCTATCATAATGGATTTTCCTAAGTTTTCCATTGAAGTTGTACCATGAACTAAGAGTGCTTTCTCCATTATAGCAGTCCAGTAGTTGTAGGATGAGCAAAATGCTAGCAATTGAGCGCTAGATAGCAATCATTTTTCACTTTCTTTCCTATCTCTTACACATTAATTATTTACATTATTAGTGTTCTCTTAAATATGTTGTTTCTTTGTAGAAATATTTTAAAGTGGATCTATTTTCTGAGGAATAATTTAATCTAGACAACATAATCTATACACCTGTTCAGTGTGTTAAATATAACTCGAATGCATTGCAATGTGATAAAGGCAAATAGTGAAAGAGCACCTCTGTAAAACACTTGTGGTACTTCCCGCCTCCCCAGCAGGCCCTGAGGACTCTGACCTGCTTGTATATGATCAGAGTGAGGGGTCTGACATTAATTTGATATTAAATATTAATAAGTCTTGGTTTTCTTTTTTATTAAATAAATATAAGTAGAAGTTCCTTGAATGAACTTGTAATGGATAATCTCGTTATTTCATGAACTGTACCTAACTCCTTGCCCTCAGCTATGTGTTACACATTCTCTCAATACCTGCCTTAGACTTAGAATCTTTCGCACCTCTCTTAATATTTGATTTGGAGATTGGTAGCTTTTCACCCAGTGGCCAACATGTATTCCTACTGTTTTCCTTGCAGCTCACTGTGGGGGCTTGTGGAAGATGCATGATTGTGTCCTGAAACAAAAAAGAAAGCCTTGACAGGAATAATTTTAATTTCTTTTGTTTTTGATGACTAGATTTATGCTTCAGTATTGTCTAAGTCCCAATAAGATAAAGATGTCTGCTGCTGCTGCTACTACTACTAGTGTTTAGTATTTTCCTAGAACTAATGTAAAAGTAAAGAAAACAAAATACAAAGGATGCCAGCATGCTGGCAGAATAGTAGACTCCTTCCTTTCTCCCACAGATGCACTGCATAAACAGCTACACACAAATCAATTACCTTGGAGAGAAATAAACTAGTTGAGTGACTCCTACATAGCAAGTGACTGAGAAAATACACACATTGAAAGAAGTAGGAAAGGTTGAGACACATTCATCCCATAAACTCCTGGCTTAGCAATTTGCAATAAGAAGGGAACCCCCAGCTGCCAGCTTTTCCCTGGGGAGCAAAGAGTTTGGACCACATGCCTAACTCCCTAACTTTTATTGTTGCTACACAAGAAACTGACTCCCGAATCATCTAGCTCTGAAAGCCACTGGAGCTCAACATTCATGAGTCCCTCAGGATCATATTAAAGAAAGAGGAGGTTTTAAACAGAGGTGTGAGCACTTACCGTGACTATTCCAGTGGGTTCAGCACAGAGAGAATAGACAAAAAGACAAGGCTACCAGTTTCTCTATTGAAGGGATTTGTCTGCACATTTTTACATCTTCTGTCTGATGGTCCAGCGTCTTTCCCCCTTCCCCCCAAAGGTTTCTAATCAACCTTCATCTGGAAGTTGACTGGACTCCTCTAGGGGCATGAAAGGGATTGTGGGTACTTCAATATGTTTCTTCCTCTCACTCCAATGATGAAAACAGGTATCTACCTTCTCCCTGGAAAGAGCTTGTCCACACATCTAGCATCCCAGTTATCATGATTGTCTCTTAAGGGACTGGCTCCCAAATCACCTAGCTCAGAGATCCAAAAGGGCTTGGCATTCACAAAGCCTCCTTTATCACCGAAAACAAAGAAACAGTTTTTAGCAGATATGTAAGCATTTTCTACTGCCATCCCCCTACCGTCAGTACAGAAGAAGCAAACAAAAACACAGACTCAATTTCTCCCTGAAAGGAATTTAATTACATAATTTCCTAGCTGCTACCAGGGGTCAGTATTCTAATTATCCTGCATCAGGGGCTGATGGAGCACATAGTAGTCTTATGGAATCCTGAACTTCCTATGGGAACTTCCTGTGCCTTCTCCCACCAACTCACCTCACTGATGAAACCAGTAGAGATAAGCCACAGAGATGCTCATCAAAGTCATGAGACCAATACATAAACAAAGTGAGTTTCAACAGAGAAAACAAAGAGTAGTAGGAAGAAATTATAGAGCTGAAGAATACAAGTGAACTGAAAAAATTTCAGTAGAGGAATTCAATGGGAGACTAGATCAAGCAGAAGAAAGGATCAGTAAATTCAAAAGTCAGTGGAAATTATCGTGTCAGAGGAGGAAAAAGAATGGAGATAGCTTAAAGAACTTACAGTACACCAACAAGTGGATGAATAAACACATTATGAGATTATCAGAGTCCCAGAAGGAGAAGAGAGAAGAAAAGGATAGAGATTATGAAATGAAATAATGGCTGAAAAATTTCAAAACCTGGAGAAATAGGCATCCAGATCAAGAAAACTTAAAAAAGCACAGAACAAGACAATTTTAAGAGAACTGAACCAAGAGATAATCAGTTTTTCCAAAGTTAAAGAGAAAAAGTTGTTGAAGCAATAATTGAAAAGCAACTTGTTACATACAAGATAACCCCCGCCCCAAGACTGCCTGCAGATTTTTCAGCATAAACCTTGTAAGCCAGAAGGAAGCAGGATGATAAAGTCTAAGTTCTCAAAGGAAGGAAGAAAGCAAGGGAAGGAGGGAGGTAGGGCAGAGGGAAGGAAAAACTGCCAGCCAAGAACACTTTGCTAGGCAAAGGTGTCCCGGAATTGAAGAAGAGATATATATATTCTCAGACAAACAAAAGTTGAAAGAGCATCACCACTAGATTTGCCATACAGGAAATGCTAAAAGAAGTTTTTCAAGCTTAAAAGAAAGAGTAAAATGAAAACATAAAAGTATGAAACTAACTGGTATGGATAAATATATAGTCAAACTCAGAATTCTTCAATGTATAATTGTGGTGTATAAATCACATATAACTCTAGTATAAAGGTTAAGGGACAAAAGTATTAAAAATGACTATAGCTACATAATTTTTTAATTGGTACACTAAAAAGACATAAATTATGGCATCAAAAACATAAAATATAGGGCCAGGGAGTAAACATATAAAGTTTTTGTATGCTGTCCAAGTTAAGTTATCAGCTTAAAATGGATTGTTAGAATGTTTTATGTAAGCCTCATGGTAACTAGAAAGCAAAAACCTGTAATAGATACACAAAAGATCAGAAGAGGAATCAAAGCATACTACCACAGGAAATTATCAAATCACAAAAGAGGAGAGAAAGAGAGGAAGAAAAGAACAAAGGATCTGTAAAACACCCAGAAAAGAATTAAGAGAATACCTACCAAATATTACCCTAAATGTAAATAAGCGAATTCTCCTGATTAATCACAGACTGAAAGTAAAGGGATGGTAAAAGATATTTCATGCAAATAGAAACCAAGAGATCAGGAGCAGCTACAATTATATCAAACAGACTTCAAGTCAAAAACTATAAAAAGAGACAAGGCCATTTTATAATGATAAAGTAATCAATTCAACAGGATATAATGAAAATATTTATGCACCTAATATTGGAGCATCTAAATATATAAAGCAAACATTAGCAGATCTGAAGGAAGAAACAATAATAATAGGAGACTTCAGTACCCCTCTTTGAAGAGTGGATAGGTCATCCAGACATAATATCAGTAAGGTAACACTGGACTTAAACTATACTTTAGACCAAAAACATCAAACAGACATATACAGAACATTCCATCCAATGGCAACAGAATACATATAGAACATTCTCCAAGATAAATCATAAATTAGACCATGTAATCAGTCTTAACAAATACAGAAATATTGAAATTACACGAGACATCATTGCTGACCACAATTACATGAAGTAAGAAATCAGTAACAGAGAAAAACTCTAAAATTCACAAATATGTGGAGATTAAACAAGATGCTTCTGGACAACTAATGGGTCAAAGAAGAAATTAAATAAGAAATTTAAAAGTATTTGAGATAAATAAAAATGGAAACATGACACACTAAAATTATGGAGGTGCGGTAAAATCAGCTCTAAGAGGAAAGTTTGTAGTGATAAATGTCTACGTCAAAAAAACCAGATCTCAAATAACCTAACTTTACATCACATGGAACTAGGAAAGGAAGAACAACTAACCCTGAATTTAGTAGAAGAGATAGAAGAATTTAGAAGAAATAGCAAAGATTAGAGCAAAAATAAATGAAACAGAGACCAGAGAGGGAATAGAAAAGAAAATGAAATTATGAGTTGGTTTTTTGAAAAGATAAAACTGACAAACCTTTATCTAGCCTACCAGAGAAAAAGAGAGAAAACTCAAAATCAGAAAATAGGTGTTACAAATAATGCCACAAAAATACAAATGATCATAGGAGACTACAGGGGCAATGATATGTCACACATTGGGCAACTTAGAAGAATGGATAAATTCCTAGAAACACACACCTACCAAGAACAAATTATGGAGAAATAAAATATTTGAACAGACCAATAACATGTAAGGCAATTGAATCAGTAATAAAAAAATCTTTCAACAAAGAGAAGTCCAGTAACAGGTGGCTTCACTGATAAATTCTACCAAACATTTAAAGCCTTAATGACAGTCCTTCTCAAACTTTTCCAGAACAATTGAAGAGGAGAAACACTTCCAAACTCCTTTTACAAAGCCTTCATTACCCTGATATCAAAGCCAGGTAAGGACATTATAAATTATAGGCCAGTATCCCTGATGAACATATATGCAAAAATTCTCAGCAAAATACTACTAAACAGAATTCAATAGTGTATTAAAGTGATTGCATACAATGATCGAGTTGTATTTATTCTTAGGTCTGTAGGTAGTTTAGCATATTCTAATCAATAAACATGGTATGCCACAATGAAGGGGAAAAAATCACTTCATCTCAGTGAAAGTATTTGACAAAATTTAATAACCTTTGATAAAACTCTCAACAAATTAGGTATAGAAGGATTGTATCTCAGAGAAGCAAATGTCTTACATAGCAAGCTTACAACTAAAATACTCACTGGTGAAAAACCAAAAGTTTTCATCTAAGATTAGGAGTAAGACAATGATGCCCAGTCTCATCATTTCTATTCAACTTAGTACTGCAAATTCTAAGCACAATTGGGCAAAAGAAAGAAATAAAAGGCATCCATATCTGAAAGGCAAAAGGAAACTTGTTTTGTTTGCAGAATACATTATCTTATATATAGAAAACCCTAAAGACTCCAGCCAAAAACTGCTAAAAGTAATGAACTTAGTAAACTTAGTGAAGTTGAAGGATACAAAATTAACAAAAATTTATTGCATTTCTTTTTTTTAATTTATTTTTTAATTTTTAAATTTGTTATTTTTTAATTAATTTTTTAAATTTATTTTTGAGAGGCAGTGAGAGACAGTGTGAGCAGGGGAGGGTCAGAGAGAGAGGGAGGTACAGAACCTGAAGCAGGCTCCAGGCTCTGAGCTAGCTGTCAGCACAGAGCCTGATGCGGGGCTCGAACCCACAAACCATGAAATCATGATCTGAGCTGAAGCTGGATGCTTAACCAACTAAGGCACCCAGGCACCCCTGATTGCATTTCCATACATTAATAACATACCATCTGAAAAAGAAATTAAGAAAATAATACCATTTACAGTTGCATCAAAAAAAATAAAATAAAATGCTTAAGAGTAAACAAATGAGGTAAAAGATCTGCACAATAATAACTATCAAACATTTATGAAGGAAATTGAAGAAGACACATAAATGGAAAGTCATCTCCGGTTCATGGATTTAAAAGGTTAATTTTGTTAAAATGTCCTTACTATACAGGGTGATCTACACATTCAACACAATCCCTATCAAAATTCAAATGGCACTTTTAGAGGAATAGAAGAAAAAGTCCTAAAATTTGTATGGAATCATAAAAGATCCTGAATAGCTAAAGCAATTTTAAGCAAGTGCAAAGTTGGAGGCATTATACCTGCTCTTGTATATTACAAAACTATAGTAATCAAAACAGTATGGTATTGGCATAAAAACACAGATCAATGGGACAGAGAGCCCAGAAATAAACCCACATACATACGGTCAACTAATTTTTGACAAAGGCTCCAAGAATGCATAATAAGGGAAGAATAGTCTCTTCAATAAAGGGTATTAGAAAATTGGACACTCACATGCAAAAGAATAAAATTGGTTCTTTATCTTATAGCATACACAAAAGACCAACTCAAAAAGGATTTAGGATTTAAATTAAAGACCTGAAACTGTAAAGCTCTTATGAAATAAAACATAGAGGGAAAGTCACTGAGATTGGTCTTGGTGATTTTTTTGGATCTGACATAAAAACGTAGGACTACATAAAACTAAAATGTTACTGTACAGCAAAGGAACCCACCAACAAAATTAAAAAGCAACCTATAGAATAGAAGGGAATGAAATATTTGCAAACTATATACTCAATAAGGAGTTAATACTCAAAATATATAAGGAACTTACAATTAATAGAAATAACAATCAGGTTTTAAAATGAGCAAAGAACTTGAGTAGACAGTTTTCCAAAGACATACATATGGCCATCAGATATATGGAAAGATCCTCAACATCAATAATCATCACAGAAATGCAAATCAAAACCACAGTTACTTATCACCTTACACCTATTTGAGATGACAAGTATCAAAAAATCAAAAGATAATAAATATTGGTAAGAATATGGAGAAATTGGGACCTTGTACACAGTTGGCAGAAGTGCAAAATGACGGCTATGAAAAACAGTATGGGGGTTCCCCCCCAAATTAGAACTAACATGGACCCAGAAATTTCACTTCTATATACTGATCTAACAGAATTGAAATCAGGATCTCAAAGACATATTAGCACTCTCATGTTGATAGCAGCTCAATTCACAATAGCCAAGATATGGAAATAACTTAAGTTTCTGTTGATGGATGGATGAGGAGTCTGCAAGGGAATATTATTCAGCCTTAAACAAGAGGAAAATTCTGTAACATGCAAAATATTGCAAAATACTGGATATTGGTCAACTTGGGGCCATTATACTAAGTGCAATAAACCAGTTACAGAAAGACAAATACTGTATGATTCAATTTATATGTGGTATCTAAAATAGTCAAATTCATAGATTCAAAAGAGTGGGACTAAACAGGAAATGGGAAGTTATTAATCAGTGGGCATAAAGTTTTACTTAAGCAAAATGAATAAGTTATAGAGATCTGCTATCCAGCATTGTAACCTATGGCCAACAATATTGTATTATACACTTGTATTAAAATTTGTTAAGAGGGTAGATCTCATGTTAAGTGTTTTTACCACAATAAAATTAAAAAGACTTTTTGAAAACGAATTATCTAAGCACCAATTCAAGAAGAGGAAGATAAGGTCAACAAAGAATGCCCAAGAAAGTGGAGGAAGGAGAGAATAAGGCACAGCTATTAATGAACTAGATCTAAAGAATAAATGAGGAGAGTAAACATGGTGTAGTAGTAGGAGGACCCTATGCTTGCCTTGTTCCTTGAACACAGCTAGATAAATATCAAATCATTCTGAACACCAAGGAATTTATCTGAGCACCGAGAGAACACACTGCACAACCAGAGGGAGAAAAGAGGCTGCACCATGGAAGGTAGGACGTTCAGAGAGTGATTTGGGGGAGAAAAGAATCACAGTGTGCTGCAGAGGAGAGGGAGCCCTAATCACAGAGCCAGGAGAAAGAGGAAGAAAGCAGCATGCAGGTGAAGGATACTACACAAGAAAAATGCTTCACCCAAATCATTGAGAGTGGCAGATTATCACAAGTTTTACAAGAAGCAGAGCTCAAAGTCTCAAGTTTTAGAAGTTCACACCATCACCAGGGTGGATCCTGGTAGATCTAGTGGTGCGCCTATGGAGAAGGAGGGCAGAACTCTGGGGGCAGACAGAGTGGTCTGAAGTTATCCTGGTTCCCAGTAGGAGAGACACCTCCCATTCTTGGAGGTCATTTGGGAGAGGTGGCCCTGCCTCAAAGGGGACAAAAGACCAGGCAGGCACCATTGAGCTGCCTCATTCATCAGCATGATGCACCTGCTAAGTGCAACTAACCTGGAAGCCAGCTTTTGGCTGCACTTTACCATAAACTCCCAACCCCCCCGCACAATCTTGGAACTGCTCTTCTGGGACAAAGTGAACCAGCCAAGCATGGCATGATCCTTCCACAGAGGATCAGTGTAAGTTTGCACCCTGCCACTCCGGTCCCTAAAATTTGGAGTTTTGAAACCCAGCCAGCACACCAGATATAAAACACAGGAGCACTGTGCCACTGGGAAGTTTGGACACAGACAAGGGTGAATGCCTGGGACACAAGAAGGGAGAGTGTTCACTCTTCTGTGAGAGCTTCCTGAAGAGTGGCAGGCATGAACTACCCTCTCCAGGGTTTAGAGCAGGTGGATGCCAGTTTTCATCCCTTCCATCAGCACAGACGTACTTGGGAGAGAAGCACAATGCCCACAGTAGAGGCTTGAGTCACTTACACCAGGCCCACCCCCACCCCCTGTGCTCTGCAGGTGTGTTTGTTTGTTTGTTTGGTTGGTTGGTTGTTTTACTAAGGGCAAGTATGCCTGAGAGCCAGAGCTGAAGAGGGCTCCTCCCCAACAAGACCAGCACAAACCCTCAGCACACACCAAGTCTACTGACCATAGAGTGCTGCAAAGCTTCAGCTCTAGAGGAAATAGGATCTGGCCTTTTTTAACAAGCAGACCAAAACACACCTAGTTAAAACTTGCCACATACTGGACAAGGTCTGAATGCTCTCTACTGCAGGTAAGGAGAAACTCTGCAGAGAACTGATCTGAGGAAAAGAGCAGCCAAACCATAACCACAGAGCACATACACCAAAACACTTCCTGCAGCATCATACCCTGGACAGTATATGACATCTTTCTAATATAACCATTACTCTCAGAAGCAGGAAACATAACAGGTTTTCCTAACACAGAGAACAGAGACCTAGTTAAAATGCCAAGATGGAGGAATTCATCTCAAAAGAGAGAAGAAGAGGTAGAAGTATGGCCAGGGAGTAGTCAACACAGATATAAGTAATATACCTGAACCAGAATTTAAAACAACGATCACAAGGATACTAGCTGGACTTCAGAAGAGCATAGAAGACCCTAGGGCGTCCCTTACTGCAGAGATAAAAGAACTAAAAGGTAGCAAGCCTAAATGAAATATGCTATAACCTAGATGCAAAGCCAACTAGATGTAATGACCATAAGAATGAAAGAATCAGAGGGATGAATAAGTGATATACGAGATGAAATTTCGGAAAATAATGAAGCTGAAAAGAAGCGGGAAATACAAATATTGGATCGTTAATGTAAACTTAGGAAACTCAGCAACTCCATAAAGCATAATAACATTTGTATCATAGGAGTCCCTGAAGAAGAAGAGAGGAGAAAGGTGGCTAAGATTTGTTTACGTGATTACAGCTGAAAACTTCCCTAATCTGGCGGTGGAAACAGACATTGAAACCCAAGAGGTGCAGAGAACTCCCATCAAAATTGATAAAAGCCAGCCAACACCAAGACACACTGTAGTAAAATTTGCAAAATACAGAGATAAGGAAAGAATCCAGAAAGCAAGGGAAGAAAAAAATCATTGACCTACAAGGGAAGACAAAGAAGATTTGAGCAGATCTCTCCACAGAAACTTGGCAGGTCAGAAGGGAGTGGCATGATATATTCCACATGCTCAATGGAAACAATATGCAGCCAAGAATACTTTATCCAGGAAGTCTGTCATTTAGAATAGAAGGAGAGAGAGTTTCCCAAACAAAAATTGGAGGAGTTTGTGACCACTGAACCGGCCCTGCAAGAAATATTAAAGGAGGCTTTTTGAATGTGAAAGAAAGACCAAAAGCAACAAAACAACAAAGACTAGAACAGATAAAATCTCCAGAAGCCACTTTACAGGTAATACATGGCACTAAATTCATATCTATCAATAATCACTCTGAATGTAAATGGAATAATGCTCCAATCAAAAAACATAGGGTTTCGCCTTATCTTCAATAGCCAAACCATGGAAAGAGTTCAAGTGTCCATCGACTAATGAATGGATAAATAAGAATTAACACACACACATATACACACACACACTGGAATATTTTTCAGCCATAAAAGGAATGAAAGTTTGTCATTTACAACAGTGTAGATGCAGCTAGATGTGTTATGCTAAGCAGAATAATTCAGAGAAAGACAAATACCATATGATTTCACTCATGTAGAATTTAAGAAAGAAAACAGATGAACATAGGGAAAGGGAGAAAAAAAAAAGAGAGGGAGGCAAATCATAAGAGACTCCTAAGTATAGAGAACACACAGGGTTGCTGGAGGGGAGGTGAGCTGGGGATGGGCTAAGTGAGCGATGACTAGTAAGGAGGGCATGTGTTCTGATGAGCACTGGGTGTTATATGTAAGTGATGACTCATGAAGTTCTACTCCTAAAACCAATATTACACTGTATCTTAACTAATTAAAATTTAAATAAAAACTTAAAAAGAAAAAGAAATGGGGAGACTCAAACTCTGGTTGTTTAAAAAGCATAGACAAATGAAGCGAAAAGAAGATCTAAACAAGTTTCAGATGAAAGAAACAATGACAGATATAGTAGATACACCAGAATTCTTAGATGCATGGCAGAACTGGGAATTTTTCTCTTATGCAAACTTTGCAAAAAAGGATACATTCTGCCATTCACTTTATGAGGCTCTTTTAATCTTGGTATCAAAACCAAAGATAAAAAAGAATTGATATTATTAGACCAATCTCATCTATAAACATATATGTAGGTGTTTATATATATAAATCTTAAGTAAAATCTCATATATAAAATTATATAAAATCTTAATAACTATTAATAAACAATACAGAAATATATATTAAAAAATTCTAACACTTGACAATGTAGGGTTTACCTAGAATGCAAGTATGGTTTATCATTAGTATATTCATTATTACAACATACCCAAATAACAGGCTTAACAAAATCTTTATGTTTACCTAAATATATACAGAAAAGCAGTTGATAAAATTCAACTGTACTTCATCATTAACAACAACAAAATCCTTATAGTACACTGGTAATTGAAGAAAAAAAATTTCTCGTAACCTTTTAATGGTCTCTCAAAAAAAATACACATATTTTATTTTATAGTGAAATAGAACCATTCTCTTTGAAATTAGAAAACCATGTTTACTACCATGGCTTCTATTCAATATTATGCCTATCTTACCATAGTAAAAGAAGATACAATGATTGACAATACATAAACAAAACTCCGTCTGTCTCTCTCTCTCTCTCTCTCTTTCTCACACACACATGTGCGTGCGCACACACACACTGTGAAGTGAAATGCAAAATAATATCTTGCCCAAGGACAACTGGTGAGTAGCGGAGCCAGGAGTTCACATGTAATTTGCCTCCAAAGTCTGAACTCAGCAACTTCTTCTGTATCATCTAGTGGCCCAGAGAATAGAGAAGACTACTTGTTTCAACTGCAATCTAAATTGCAGTCTTGCTTCTCATAAATTTCCTCACCAGTTGAATAACTAACCAGAAATTTTAAATTAATATTATTAACAGAGTGCCTGGATGGCTTAGTCGGTTAAGTGTCCAACTTTGGGTCACCATTGGCGAGTTCAAGCCCCACCCCAGGCTCTGTGCTGACAGCTTAGAATCTGGAACCTGCTTCGGATTCTGTGTCTTCCTCACTCTCTGCTCTTCTTCCACTCATGCTCACTTGCTCATGCTTTCCCCCCCGCCCCGCTCTCTCTCACACACACACTAAAACATAAACATTAAAAATATTAAAAATAATAATTTAAACTAATATTATTAACAGAATTTTATATTTATCTTCAGAAGATTTGGTCTTCATGTTTTTAGACTTTTCCACTCTTCCAGTGTGTTAAATAGTGTCACAGTGAGTATTCTTGGGTCTTTGAATATGTAGAATAGTCTCTTGTAAGTTTATTTTTCTGTGGGTACATTCACAGGTAAAATAATGTGGCTATGGCTACTGACATACGTTGCCAACTTTCTAAAGCAATTTGTGGTGACCCTGTAATATGAAAAGTGAGTTTCTAAACATATGATTAACTCATGAATTAAGAGCTTGTTTAAATGGTGCTTATACATGGATAGTAGTGTTCTACTAACAATGAATCTGGTATATTGACATTCTTTAAAATAGGTTTTTATTGCAAAATAAGTTGCTAATATTTTTGCTTTATTTTAGTTATATTAATTGTACATACATAATTATTATTGAAGCCAGAAGTTGGAGTCTTAATCATACAATTCTGATGTTTTGCATGTTTAAAATTTCTATAATAAAATACTCGGAGAAATGTTTTATTTTTCAAAACACTTGAATTAATGGATAAAAGGCAAAACTGTATAAGCAAAAGATTCCTTTAGTTTTTAGAAGCAGACTTCGGGGCACCTGGGTGGCTCAGTCGGTTAAGCCTCCAACTTCAGCTCAGGTCAGATCTCACGTTCGTGGGTTCGAGCCCCGCATCAGGCTCTGTGCTGACAGCTAGCCCAGAGCCTGGAGCTTGCTTCCTGTTCTGTGTCTCCTTCTCTCTCTGCCCCTTCCCCTCAATGCTCTGTCTCTGTATCAAAAATAAATAAAACATTTTAAAAAAATTTTAAAGAAGCAGACTTCAAGCTTTCATATGGTGAAATAATTTGTTCCATTTGATTTTCCTCAGAATTAGAAAAAGAAAGGTTATCACATTTCATAACATTTACATATATACACATACACATATACATATACATATACATATACATATATACACATAGACATATACATTCCCCAAGAGGCAGTACAGCTTACTAGGTAAGACCACAGAATTTGGAACCAAACCTCCTGGATTTAAATCCTGACTCTACCATATCCTAGCTCTGGGACCTCAAACTAACTTTTGTTAGCTTCAGTTTTCTCTGTAAAAATGGTCATACTTATTTTTATTTTTATTTGTTATTTACAAAAATATTTTTAATTTTGGAACATTTTATGCCCAGAGCAATTGATGCTTCTATTTTGTTGCTTACTTTCTGAGTAGGTAGAAACATAAATTGTTCAAAATGTATAGTCTTTATGGGATAGAGAAGATGTGGACGAAGAAGGTATAATAGAGGTGTTTCTCTGATTTCAGTTTGACCTTTCTTTCCTCATATTCTTGACTCTCTATTCTTTTCTTCTTTTTTTCCAGATTAAATGCATTTACAGAAAAAGAAAAATTGGATGGTATTGTAATGCTGCAATGGATTCCTCAGCAGAAAACTGTATGTACGTAAACAAAGTGTGGGTGCAGTGTGAGAATGAGAGCTGTTTGAAGTGGAGATTGTTGTCACGTGAGGGCGCAGCCGCAGTGGATCACAACAAACCATGGTACTGCTGCATGAACACGGATTCGAGATACAATCAGTGCTCGATGGCGGAGGAAGACTTCCCTGAAGAGTCTCAGCTTCATCAAAGTGGATTTAAGATTGTCTATTCACAGCTCCCTCTTGGAAGTCTGGTTTTGGTAAAATTACGGAATTGGCCAAGGTAAAGTTTTTGTTGTTGTTTCATAATAAACTATTGAGTCTTACTAAGTTTATGAATTTTTAAAACTTTTCAAAGAATCAACTTTTTTCTACTCTTTGTCTGATTTCTTATTTACTGTTTCCTGATCTCATCATTATTATTTCCCTGCAGTTTTAGGGCCTGATCCTTCTTTTTCTAGTTTCTTAAATTGAAAACTTTAGGTAACTGATTTAAATCTTTTTTCCTCCTTAAATAGGCAACTAAACCTACAAACTTATCTTCAAGCACAGCTTTAGCTATTATCCCACAAATTTTGATATGTTGTGTTTTATTATCTTTGGTTTCAAATATTTATTAATTTGCTGTGTGATTATCTTCTTTCAAATGAGGTGTTAGAAATATATTTTTAAGTTGTATTATATTTGGGGATTTTAAAATATCTTATTGATACTGAGCTCTAATTTAGATATATTGTACTGTTTCTTTGAATCTTAATTTATGACCCAGCATACTCTGTCTTGAAAAGATTATATTCTGTAATTGTTGACTAGATGCCTAAAATATTTTTTCCTTTAGATTCTACAGATTTACTATTGTATAGCTCATTGTTTCCCATATTAGATTGATTTTCCCAAGTATGCAATATGCACTTTTCTTTGTGTGGGAAACTATTTATCTGTCTTTCTATTCTGAATGATAGCCTTTCTGGAGTATTCTTGGATGCAAGTTCTTTTTTTTTTTTTTCTTTTCAGCACTTTGAATACATCATGACCACTCCCTTCTGGCCTGCAAAGTTTATACTGAAAAATCAACTGATAGCTTTGTGGGGCTTCCCTTGTGTGTAATTGTTTTTCATCTTGCTGGTTTTAAAATTCTCTTTTCAGTATCTTTTGCCATGTTAATTATTATGTGTCTTGTATGGATATCCTTGAGTTGAGTATTTTGAGGATTCTTTATATTTGCTGGATCTGCATGCCTGTTTCCTTCCCCAGGTTAAGAAAGTTTTCAGCTCTTATTTCTTGAAATACTATTTCTTCCCCTTTTCTGTCTCTTCTCCTTCTGGGATCCCTTAATGCAAATTTTATTATGCTTGATGATGTCACTGAGTTCCCTTAACCTGTTCTCATTTTTTATTATCCTTTTTTCCTTTTTGTTACTTAGTTTGGTTGCTTTCCATTACTCTGTCCTCCAGATGTTGATCTGTTCTTCTGCCTCATCTAATATGCTATTGATTTCCTCTAGTGTATGTTTTTTTAATTTCAATTATTGACTTCATCTCTGACTTGTTCTGTTTTATATTTTCTAGCTCTTTCTTGAAGGTCTCACTGAGATCCTTCATTCTTTTCTCAAGTCCAGTGAGTATTTTTATGATCATTACTTTGAATTCTTTATCATGTGAATTACTTAGCTCTTTCATTTCACTGTATTACTGTGGTTTGTACTGTTCTTTCATTTGTGACATAGTCCTCTGCCTCCTCATTTTGTCTAACTCTCTGTGTTTTTTCTGTATATTAATGAAGCCAGCTATATTTCCTGATCTTGAAAGTAGAGGATGAATGTAGAGAATGAAGAGGAGGTCCTGTTGTGGCCTATAATACAATGCCTCCTGTTCACCAGAAGCAGTTGCCTCAGGGTTGTGTCCTATGTGGGTTGCTTGCACCCTACTATTGTGACTGAGTTGCATTTGCCTTTATTTTATTATTTTTAAAATTTTAAATGTTTTTTACTTATTTTTGAGAGACAGAGAGAGACAGCACAAGAAGGGGAAGGTGAGAGAGAAGAGGGAGACACAGAATCTGAAGCAGGCTCCAGCCTCTGAGCTAGCTGTCAGCACAGAGCCTGACGCAGGCTCGAACCCACGAACCATGAGAACATGACCTAAGCCGAAGCTGGACACTTAATGACTGAGCCACCCAGCCGCCCCTGCATTTGCCTTTAGTCCAGTTGGCTACAATGTCCCACTTTGCTTGTTGTGGTGCACTGGGCAGAGTTTGGTCCTTGTGCCATTAAGGGGTTTAGTCTGGGGTTGCCATGGGCTTGTGATTGGGTGGTGTCAGCAGTTAGACCAGATGTCTGTTCCCAGTCTGCCTGCTGGGGCTACAGTTGGACTGACCAACATGGCACCCTCTCTGTGCTGCTGGCTATAAAGTTTGGCCACTGAAACTGTGAGTGCACTGGTGTGTGTGGTTATCTTCCCCTTTCCCCAGAGCAGAAGCCATTTCGGAGTGGTACCAGTCCCTCCTAGAGTGGCTTGAAGAGTGTATCGGGGCAGGAGCTGCTTTGGAGGGACACCTACTGAGTTTCTTATGCACTTCCATTTTGTATGACATGAGTTCTCTTCTTTAAGAGATTTTTTTCAGTCTGTTTTCTCGGTTGTTCAGATTGGATCATTTCTATTTTAAGTTCACAGATTCTTGCCTCTTTCATATTTATTCTGTTATTGAAAGTATTCATAGATGTTTCTGTTTTGGTTATGTGTTTTCAGTTGTGAAATGTCCATTCAGTTCTGTCTGTATCTTCTATTTATTTTTTAGACTTTGTATTTTTTTTCACTTTGGATTTTATTTAAATCTATGTTAGCAGGCTGCTCCTGTACTGCTGGAAGAATATGAGGAATATGAGGGAACCTTTTTGTTACTGCCAGGTGGGAGTTGGAAGTCTAAGTTTTCTACTCAGCTTTCACTTCCTCTCTGGGAAGGGAAGGGTGTCTCATTGCTGGTAGGCTGGGATGAGAGTTAAGGCTCCTCACTCACCAGCTTGGCTGAGAGAGGTAGGGAACCTTGTTACTCACCCCCACCGATACCATGGGGGGAGGAACATGCTGCTGCTGGGAGGTGATAACAGTTCCATCTTCCCTTCCCGGTAGGCTTCTTCCACCACCACCTGAGAGGGGAGGAGGTGGGGGCTTTATTACTGCTGGGTAAATTGAAGTACAGGCTCACCACTTGGCCTTTGTTGATGGGAACAGAGTTGAGGATATCCAGATTTTTCCATGGTATTTGTCTGGGAAAAGGCAGTTATTGCTTAAAAGTTTCCTGTCTTCCTAGGCTTTCCCTATGTTGGTCCTTTGGCTTGAAAAAGCAGGCTTCATCTGGACTTTTTGCTGCTTTGCACCCTTGGGCGTCTCTGAGTTGTGGCTTCTTTAGTACCCAATTTAGGAGATATGAGGCACAAAGAACAGTAGGGGAGCCCACTGTCATGTCATTCTTCAGGTCCCAGTGTCCTTATCTGGCTAATTTCCTCTTCATATTTTAGAATCTTCTTATGTTTGTTTGATATGTAATACCCAGACATTTTTGATGTACTTGATGAGAAGAGTCTATTTCAACTTGTCCAGAATTGGAATCTGCAGAATAGATTTTCTTTAGCCTTTTTGTCTAAACCATATACCCAGAGTCCTTTATTCTATTATTTTCTCAATGTATCAAAAATATGAACTTGTCTTCTGAAATTTACTAGCATTTTTCTTTTCACATATTTCCTCCCCCACTTCACACAACCTCATATACCATGAATATCCCAAATCAGTGTGGCACATTTGTTACAGTCTATGAGCCAGCATTTACCCATCATTACCGGCCCAAATCCACAGTTTATATTAGGGTTTGTTCTTTGTACTGTATATTCTGTAGGTTTTGATAAATGTATAATGACATGTTTTCACCATTATAGTATCATACAGAACAGTTTCAGTGGCCTAACAATCTCCTGTGTTTCACCTATTATCCCTCCCACTACTCCTGGCAACTGGAGATCTTTTTCCTCTACCATAGTTTTGCCTTTTCCAGATTGCTGTATTATTGTAATCATGATATGTTGCCTTTCCAGATTGGCTTCTTTCACTTAGTGATATGCATTTAAGTTTCCTCTATGTATTTTCATGGGCACACATGGTTGTTCTAATTTGTATTTCCCTTATGACATGTGATGTAGAGCATCTTTTAATATACCTATTTGTCATTTGTATATCTTATGTCATGAGGTGTCTACTCAGATCTTTTTCCTATCTTTTAATTGAGTTGTTCATTTTCTTCTTGTGGAGCTTAAGAATTCTTGGTATATTTTGGATATCAGTCCTTTATCAGATATGTGTTTTGCAAATATTTTCTCCCAGTCTGTGGCTTATCTTCTCATTCTCTTACCGATGTCTTTTGCAGAGCAGACACTTTTAATTTTAATGGAGTCCAACTGACCAATGTTTTTTTCATGGATGGTGCTTTTGGTGTTGTATCCCCACTTTTACTTGAACCTTCTCTCTTCCTTTATCTATATTGATCTTTTCTTCGATTTGGATTATACTTCCAGCAGTTTCTCATCAGTGTAAGCTTTTGTCCTGGTAAAGGAGTTTTTTGTTGGTTACTTTTAATTGTTCACAGGGCCCAGACTGTTCTAATGCCTTCAGGTTTTGTTGAATCCCCCTTGTAGTTTTGGCTGCTGTGCTCATGTTGACTTGCTGCACTTTCCAATACGTACTTCCTGCAGTTTTGAGGGTCTTATTTCACAAACCCATCAGACCTTTGGTTGCTTTCCCCCTCCTTCCCTGTTTTCCCTCATATACATGCTAGTGATATGCGGGTCTTATAACTGTCAGTAGTTTGTACCTGCCTGCTCCTATTTTGGTAGTTCATGTGGATAGCTTTCACTTAGTTTTGTTATAGATGTTGTGTGTCAGGTTTTGGCTTTGTTATTATAGTTGTTCTATCTGCACTTATGGGGAAATTTCAGGAGATTCTAAAACTACAACAACATTGCTGCTATCTTCCCAGAATCCCTTGCTATTTTACATTGCATTCTCATACTTAACATTCTCAGAGCTAGGATATTCTGGCTCATATTACTTTGTTTTCATTCACATTCAGCTATTCTTCATGAATAATATGTTGTTTGCTTTCATAGAGAGACTGTGATGGACTTTAACACACACACACACACACACACACACACACACACACACATACCACATACATAAGAGGCCTTCAGTACATTTGTGTCCTTATTCTGTCACTTACTGTTGTGGGCTGAATTGTGTTCCCCAGAAAATCGTACTTTCAAGCTCAAACCTCAGAAGTGACTGTATTTGGAATCAGAGACTTAAAGAGGTGATTAAGTGAAAATAAGCCATTAGGGTGGGCCCCACACCAATCTGACTAGTCTTCTTATAGAACAGGAAACTTGGACACACAAAGGGACAACAGGGATGTACATGCATACAGGAAACACTATGAGAAGACACAGTAGGAAAGTAGCCATTTACAAGCCAAGGAGAGGCTTCAGGAGAAGTCATCTGTGCCGACCTATTGATCTGAGACTTAAAGCCTCCAAAACTATAAGAAAATAAATTTCTATTGTTTAACTTACTCACTCTATGATACTTTTTGTGGCATAGCAAAGTAATACATTTAATATCTTTGCAAATATGGAAATCTCTCTGAGATATTTACCTTGTGCTACTGAGTGAGGACTTTTCTGGAGATAAGATGTAAAACGTTGTAAATACATACATTTTATTTAAATAATAAAAATATAATTTTCTTCTGTAAAATAATTATGATTGACATGAAGGGGAGCTAGATATCTATGTAAAAAATATTTTAAAAGACACTATTATTGCACCTGAGTGGCTCAGTTGGTTGAGTGACCAGTTCTTGGTAGCAGCTCAGGTCATGATCCCAAAGTTGTGGGACTGAGCCCCATATCCAGCTCCACCCTGAGCATGGAGCATGCTTAAGATTCTCTCTTTCTCTGTCTGTGTTTCACTCTCTCCTTGTGCCCCTCTCCCCCACTCACTCTCTCTCTAAAAAAAAGACATGAATAGGAAAGCTTGTTTTATGGCATTACTTATGAAGGTGTTTGTAGTTCCATGTCATTTTTCAGATCTAATATTAATATTTTGAAAGCAGAGAGTTTTAATTTTCTAATTGAAATTCTGAAGGTTCAATAACTAATTCAAGAAATGTATTTGTTTCTTGTCACTATATCTGAAATATTATGTTATAAATCTGATTAGGAATTTCTTTTGCAGTTTTGTGTTTCTGAGGGTTAGAATTTGAAATACACATGAAACGTGTTTTATTCCAGACCCTAAATTGTTTCTAATCTATGATTGGAATGGTCAGTATACCTGCAAAATGCATCTGTATCTACCTTCTTGCTTATTTTGGAAAGAGTAGAATGCATTTGACTAAGTAGTCAGATGTATTCCTCTTTATGAACTAAGTATAGTTGAATACAAGCTTAAAATGTAACATTAAAATATAAAAACAAATCTAGTTATACTTTTTATTTGGTACACAAATATATAGAAAGATGATAACAGGATAAATTGCAAGAGCAGAATATAAGGCTAGAGTTAACCCACTAAAAACAAACATCAGTTCTTAAGCAACATTAAAGATGTTGACATTTCAAATGGGAAGACCAGCTAGGTGACCATAGAGACACTTAGGTAGCATTATCTAGGTCAGTTCTTGTTGGTCTCTGGTCTTACACTGAGCATTGAAGACTCAGAAATTCAGTCTTATCAGTGTCTCAGCGCTATTCTTTCCAAAAGAGTTCATCTTCTCCGGCAAAGCTAAAGAAAGACTGATACAGAATCTAGAAATGCCTATTTAATCTTTACGTGATAAAAACAAATAATTGTCAAGAGAAAGCACTTTGTCTATGGGCAAATTCCACAGAAAATCAATTTACAATAGTTACATTAACCTCTGTATTATGAGATAGCATATACTTACATACTTATAAAAGTACATATGCAGTTTCTTGCCTTTGAGTTATGCTGTCTGTTGTGTTTAGGGTGGGGATACCTACAGGTACGAAGAAGAGAAAAACTATCTTCCTAATGTTTAAGCAGCCTTGATTTTTTAAAAATCAATGAAATGGCATGTTATTCAGCTAGAAACGGCATAGAAGTTAAAATGAAAAACAATGGTGCATATTTTCCTTAGTAGAAGATACATTGTCAAGCAGAAACTAGGCTCTATTTAGGGTAACTACTTTGGGCATATTTACACAGACATTTTACAAAGCCTTTTCATAAAATTTATAGAAAATATATTTATATCCTAATGTACTATAATAGTGAAATTTAGTAGTAAAATATGCCTTTAAATTAACAAACCATTCCAGTGGTAACTTTTAGATATAGCATTTAAATTTATAAATTGAGATTTTTGCTAGATCCTTTCAGTATTATAAAATATTATTTGAATACTTCTTTTATTTGCATTTTTTTGCCGGGGGATTAATACACTTATAACATGGGGGGTGGGGATGGGAAATCTCCTCTTCTGAGGCTATAGCTGGGTACAGCTTAGAGATTTTGTGGCAAATATAACATTTAGTTAGTGATGATTCCAACTCATACATTTTGTTTCCCACAGATAAAGGAGGCCCAAGTAAAATTTGCTCTCCTCTTAAACATCCAAACCATATCTTGAAAATAACAGTCACTGAGTATAAATGCCCAACAACTGAAATCATGCTTAAACTTCAACTTCTATTGAAGACAATAGCTATCTTATTAAAGATCATTTCTGGGGCACCTTGGTGGCTCACTCGGTTAAGTGTCTGACTCTTGATTTCATCTCAGGTCATGATCTCATTCATGGTTTTGGGATAGAGCCGCATGTTGGGCTCTGGATGATGACGGAGAGCCTGCTTGGGATTCTCTCTTTCCTCTCTACCTTCCCCTGCTCATGGATGCTCCCTCTCTTTCTCAAAATAAATAAGCATTAAAAATATTAATTCTACTAGATGAGAAATGCATAAGACATCAGTTTCTTCATGGTATATTTGCACTTGAAGTTACTGCTGTACCCAAATTTCTCCCTTTTCCCCAAGTGGATTCCAACACCTGGTATCTATTCGACTGTGCTGTATTTGTGTATTTTACCTCCCACCACCCACAGATTCTAAAATTAATCCCACCAGTTTCCTGTAATCCTGATACCTTCCCATGGGGTGGCCATCTCTTACTGGCCCTCTCCACCTTTATGCCCACAGACAACACCTGAGAATTTCTCATCAATATGCATGTGAAAAATTGGAAAGTGGAAGTGCACAATGCAGTATTTGTTGTTGACAGTTTCAGAACTCAAATGGAGTTCAGAATGAGAGCAAAAAAAAAAAAGAAAAATAGACATCAGCTTTCTTCAATCACACCGAGTCAGAGAAAATGATGGCTTGTAGCATGTGGAGAGAAGTAATCTTGTTTTCTGGGTCTGTTGCCTCTCCTCTGCTTCGCCTGCAGTTTGGTTCGTTCTGTCTTAACACAGACTAGGGGTCAGACAATTCCTTTGCACCACCTGAAGAACTACTACGGTGCCCCAGTTATTTGGACATTTGACAGTACTTTTCATAACTCATCTGTAAACCAGCATGCAACATTTTCTATAATGTATTTTAATGAATAGGAGCTTTTTCTTTCATTGGCATCTAATTGTTTTTAGGAGTCATCTCTATTTTTATTTACATTTTGTAGAGTAATAATTTAAATTGAATATTCTTGGGCCCAATAAGTCTAAAAGAAGTTATATCAGAATTTGTGTCAGAAGAACTTAGCTTAAACAGAGTAACTGCAAAATTTTTTTCATGTGTTATAAATCCTGTGATTGTTTTATATAGACTGGAGGTGATGCTACTTATAATTTACTATTGCTTGGCAATAATCCTTTTTAAAATTGCTGTGAGGTGCAAATCACCTAGTATTAAACATGAACCCCTTACATTTTACATAGTGTAGTCAACAACTGTAATGTAACAATTACAGTTTGGCTTCTTTTAAAGTAGTTATTAATCCAGTTGGAGGACCCACTGTTTCTTGATTTCTGATAAGTTAGAAGTGTCCGATGCAGCTGCCATTCATTTTTAATAATTTATTTGCCTATTGAAATATTTTTATTTGGAGTGAATTCCTTCAGAAATGTAGATTTCCAATGTAGGTTGAAAAAATAAACTCCACTCAAGGTTTCTTTTAATCACTCTTGCGCCTCAGTAAGTGTTGCCACATAGCAATGATACTATGATGTGAACCTGATAATAACTAGATAGGTCCTGAACCTCTCCTTGACTTTCCATTATCATTTCCAGGCTTCCAAAGTATTAGACTTCTTTGGGTTCTACGTAGGCTGACTCATTTTGAAATCCTCCAGCCCTTCCTCTTCAATGATCTAGGGCTACCAGGAAGCCCCTTCTCCTAAATCAGAGAGGGCCAAGAGCCAAAGAACTCTGCTTAGCACCCTGCTCAATTCACACACTTCACCGTCCCTGCTGACTGGTGCACCCAAATCATCACCTCCTGGCAGCTATACTAGGGATATGTCAGGTTCCTGAAATCACATTGTTTTCATTGATAATACTTCTATGAAATATTTGTGTTAGTTTACATTGTGTTAT
Source organism: Suricata suricatta (assembly GCF_006229205.1). Taxonomy (NCBI): domain Eukaryota; kingdom Metazoa; phylum Chordata; class Mammalia; order Carnivora; family Herpestidae; genus Suricata; species Suricata suricatta. The sequence goes on from NC_043704.1 coordinate 140,979,967, forward strand.
TTATGATCTGTAAAGATTTTTTACAGTGATATAGTAGATGTATTTCTATGCTTATGATTTTGTAACTTTCTGTCAATAGACAATTTAGTAGAAGATCAACCATCTGTAGTCCTCAAACCCAAGCGATTTATACATTTTGCATTTTTGTGATATCTGATTCTTTATAGCATGATTTTGTGTGTGTGTGTGTATGTGTATATATATGTGTGTGTGTGTGTGTGTGTGTGTGTGTGTGTGTGTATACTTTTTGCCAAAGGATATCCTTTTTAGTGAAGGATACTTTTTATTTGCAGAACAAAAAAGTTTTAGAAATTTGGTCTACCAATGGAGCAGATGCAGGGAAGGGGCAATATAGAACTGCTGAGCTCTGTTTCTGCATTTCCCACAGTAGTTAGAATCTATAGTGTTCTCACAGCCTAAGCTGCCAGTACCCCTTGGGCAGCCCTGAGCCCTTTGGCTCAGGAAATGTCAGCTCTCTCCTACCCTGTCAGAAACTGTCAGTGGGTTAACATTTTAGTAATTAAGCCTTATTATTGGTTACAGTTTATTCAAATGGGTCATGAATCTTACATTTCCTGTTAGCCCTGCTTAAGTGTCTCTTACAGATCTTGGAGATCATCCTTCTGTCTTATCATTCTTTCTCCTTATATCTTATGTTGATCTTAAGTATGTGATGTTTCCAAAGCTTTCTATATCTTCAAAGATACAACTGATTATGTGTATCAAGTGAATGTCCTACTTTTAAAGGATACAAATATGAATATGTTTAATTTTGGAGAGTTTTTAAAGTTCAAAGAAGAAATTTTGATATATGATTGTAACATGTATTGATTTCTGCCTTTTTTTAAAAGCATCAAAATAATTAAAAATACTTTCTTTTGACAGTTGGCCAGGGATACTTTGCCCAGATCCTTTTAAAGGAAAATATGTGACCTATGACCTGGATGGAAATGTTGAACGATATCACATAGAATTCCTGGGTGATCCCCATTCAAGATCATGGATTGATGCGACATTTGTTGAGATTTATAGTATCATATTAAAGGTAGGCACCGTAATACCCCAGTTTTAGTCTTCTTGCACTTGTTTTTAGTTATGGCCATTTTTGTCTCAGAACATAAAAGATTTATAATTATTTAGTTTTACATTTATGTGAACAAAATAGTATATACTGTTTGTTTAAAACCAAATATTTGTATTTTTAAAGAAATTTTCTCAAGGGAAACATAGAAACTAGAGTAGTTTTAAATCTTATTTTCCTAATGGCAATAAAGTATGAATCAATGGAAACCTTTACATAATTGCCTTTTGAAACAATTTTGAGATTATCATTTGGTAATTTTTTAAAATTCCCTTGAGAAGACTCTAAGTATATTTAAATTCCCTTGAGTAGCCCTAGTTCATAGGGAAAATTAATTATGGAATGTAACCAGTTTCAAATTTCAAACAGAATATTTCATTATACTAACTCCTTCAGTATCTTTATAAACTTTAAATCACACACTACAATAAATGAATAGGCTGGACTCTCAGGTTAATGAGAGTGGGTGAAGGGGACCTATTTCCATGGGTTTAGTTTAGTCATTATAAATCAAATCAATTATCTGTGTCTGTATTCTAATATTGGAACTTTTCATCTGCAAACCATGCTTTCATTAGAAATTTGATTTAAAGATAGATGTCAGAAATGTGGATTCCTTTGACTGTTCCTATTTTATAGTGAAAAGTATATATGTTCAAATACATATATAAATGTATGTACATTTAAGCCACACCATTCAATCCACAATGTAAGTAAATCTGTGTACATTTGTGGTACTTTAAAACAGGTTTTTACTATATGCTTGGCATAAGTAGTATCTTTTATCCATGCAACGTGAAAGAAACTGGAATGGAAGGCCATTTTAATAAAAATATTTAAGCATGAAATAACATGCATACTTTCATTCCATGGTCCTTGTGAGTCAGTCACCTTAATGTGGCACCTTTTCTGCTCTGACATCTTGGATGTGTTCCTAGACACTTCTGCTGGCAGCCACAGAAGACAGCAAGAATTGTTTCTCTCTTTTGTGCCCTTCTCCTCTTTCCTAAAGGACAGGGAAACCTGCTAGCTTCTCATGAAGCAGACCTGAGAATCTTAGACATTTGACAATATGGTAAAGAGCAGGGCATTCATAAGAAATTATATTTAAATATAAGTAAAAAATAGAAGTAGATTTTAAAATTGTCTCAACTAATATTTCTCTCAGGATTTGAATTCTGTCAGGATTAATTTAAGTAGTCTGATTCCAGTGAGTATACCGTCAATCCCGTGGGACAAGAAAAAAATCTGATGCAAAACAAAGCTAAACTCAAGCATCAGGACCCATAAGTTTTTAACCTTCTGAAAGCATTAAAGCAAACTTAGAAATTCTTGCAAAGACCATCAATTCAGGGCTGCTAAATAAAGCAGATCCCTAATACAAGTTTGAGAGTGGGAAAAAAATAAGTGTTTCCCCTTTTCCTTCCCCCAGGCTCCCAGCAAGCCAGGTATTCTAGGTAGATAACCCATTGGGTGCTCACAGGCTTGGGTGGTTCTCTTTCCTACTGTCACTCAGGATACCTTTCCTACATGCTTTGTGTGTGTGCGTGTGCACGCACGCGTGTGTGAGTGTGTGCGTGTGTCTTACTCTCTTTGTATCTTTTTCTTCTTCCCTTGGAGCTGATATAATAGGGGCGCCTTTCTCTGTGGGTCTCTTCATTCAGGACTAAAATTTTAATTCCCTTCTACCTCAAACTCAGCTGGCACAAGTTAGACTGTCCCTTTGTGCTCTGATTCCCCACACCTGCCTACCTAAGAGTCTCCACCTACCAGGATGGGAAGACTCCTATTGAAGCTTCATTGCCCCAAGCTACTCAGGAAACATGAAGGAGATTGACTCTGGAAGCACTGCCAGCCAAGGTAGAAAAATGATTAAAAATGTTACATATGAGAAATTGGTTGAAAAAGAATAATTTGATCTAGGCATCATCCAAGGATAGCTGAGGTTTCCCTGTCCCTGGGAGATGGAGATAGCATTAACCCGCCCCTACAGATCTCTTGCCTAAATTTCCCAGAAATTTAATCTTTTAATGGTCCTTTCTGGACTGGAGCTCCCATATCGTCAAATTCTGTCTCTACACTGTACCACATTGATACAGATATTAAGTTCACACCCCTTCCTCCATAAAAATAGATCTCTCAAGTGAAAAATATGTATAGTAGCCAATGTGGACTTTCTTAGAAAGATTTTTCTGGAAGTGGAGGAGGGTGCACATTGTACAAGTTGTCTGATCTCTTTTACTAAAACTAGCAAAGGATTTGTAGTTTTGACTGCTTAAACCAACTAAATCATATTTCATACATTATTCTTACATCATTTTATCCTAATTTGTGTAAGCTTAGTATAACAGATGATTGAATATTTTAGAGTTTTCACTGAATATGGACTCTGTATATTTTTTAGTGTATATGTTAAGGTAGGAGAGAAATGTTATCTTACAAAGACAATATATGCATTTATGAGAATATGAAATATCATTCTTGTTTTAGTTTATGAAAAATTTAACTCTTATAGTTCATGTTTATCAATTTTTCTTTGAATAGTCGGTTTCCTCTGGTTGATGTATTTATGGGACCACTGACTTAATCTTATCATTGAAAGCACAACAGAGCTCTGTCCCTGCCTATTGATAGGTACAGAGGATAAGGTTTTCCCCAATAACTAAAATTTTTCATAGATACACTGGGATATACTTTAAAAAACAGTAGAAGGCAATATTTAGATTGTGTATTTGTAATTTATATTAGTTTATTTATACGATTATTTTTTTCATTTACTATAAAATCAGCAGCTCTATAGACAGCTGAAACCCATCTCCCCTACCCCCATCCCCAATTAAAGAAAATAAATATAATAAACTATTATAAAAAAAGAAAATAAATATGAACATATGCTGGATGGCTATTTTTTTAAAGAGTTGATAGATGGAATACAGTTCTTTCCACCCAATTAACCCCAATTTTGTTCTTTTATATTTAGTAGATACATGTCTGCAGAACCCATGATTTGCAGGTTTATATTTTAGCTTGATAGACTACATGACTTTGTTTAGCATTTCTGAGGCCTGGCTGTGCATTAGAAAGCTTTACAAAACAACAACAAAATGACAACAGCAACAAGAACATAGTAATGCCTGAGCTCTACTCTCCTGGATCAGTTAGATCAGTCTCTTGGGGTAGGGCCAGGCCTCAGTAATTTTAAGTTCCTCAGATGAATCTAAGGAAGGACCATGGACTAAATTTTCTCAACTTGAGGCATCAGAGTTTTGTCGGCTTTATCTTGACTAACATAGTAATGTAACTTTGGTTATGGCTTACCATTTCTTGTTGCCTTCTATTTCTTTGCTTAGTCCTACTTTGGTTGGCCTTGAAATTATGCTTACTGCCATATGTTCACATGTCAAACCATAATAATCTGTTTGATTGAACACAGCTTTAAGGTCATTCCTGTCACTCCGTGTTATGCAAAATTTATAGATATTGTTGACAAAACTGATATATAATTTGAATTTAATATTTTTAGTAGGTTTAAGTTGATCATCCATCTTATTGGTTGTACAGAGTCATTATAATTTTTCTAGGACATAAATAATGCACTCCAACCAATGATGGCTGGCCAAATAGCAGTTTTCTGGTTTTTCGTATTGCCAATAAAACATAGATAGTTCACCCCTGATGCTGTGAGGCTCCTATGGCAAAATTTAAGGGTTTATTATGTCCATGATGTGAATGGACTTTTTGGCTTTATATTTTAGTGGTCTGCTTACTGATGTCTGTAGGGTGTACCTGTAGGCGTGCAACATGTCTTTGGAGACCAGGGATTATTTGCATCTTTACCCATTGTATTATGGAGTTGCTTGTATTTTCCAGTAAGATGAGCAGGGAGCAATGCCATATTGCTAAAGTTGAGCTCTGCAGCTCCTAGTTCTGTTTCCTAATTGGAGTAGCATTAATAGTGCTCACAAAAAATTTCCAGGACTCTTTCCTCCTGTTACAGAGAATTGCACATTTGATACTTGTGGTGGCATGGGCCAGTGATTTGTGTGAATTGATGAATGCCACCTCTTTGAGCACGTAAATGTGTGCACTGCAGCATCCTCCACAGCTCACTCTGTCCCCTGGCACTGTGGTTGACAGCGTTTGAGGTGTTGATTTGCTACCCTCTCAGCCTGGATGCCTGAATGACAGCTACTTCCCCTCCCTACCAGATAGCAGATAAGCGAGGGGAAGATGATCTAGGCCTTGTGCTGGGCCCCTGGGATTATTCCAACAGATGTGCTAATGATGGTACAAAGGATGTCACAGCTCTTTGTAACTTGTGTCTTTAGAAGGACCGTTTTGAACTTTCAGTACTCCAAAGAATTTGGCCAAATTACTAAAATCATAGTACTCTAACTCTTCCAGTCTGTAAATAGAAATAACACGGCTTGTTACCCTGTAGTAAGTTATAAAATAAGTTTATTTCTTTTCTGTATAATGAAAAATGTGTGAATAGAAATTACCAACTGATGATCAATTTTTTTAATATAAAGGTGGTCTAATAAATATCCTCCAACAAAGGACTCTGATGTCAACATGCACTGTGATGACTCCAACAACTAAAAGAGCCCCCAAACAGCGAAGATATTAGTCTCTGCAACCCCATGAAGATGGTCACTATTTGACATGTAAAAGAAACTGAGATTCAGGATACTGGTCAGTCAACGACCAAATGATGAGATAATTATTAGAATCAATGTCTGACTCCAAAGTCCAAATTATTTGTCTTTCTATACCCTGCCAATTTACTTATGCATTAGCAGTGGCCTGATTTCTTGTGAAAATTTTCCTGCATTTGGCTACAAATGAGGAAAATTCTCACCTTTTAATTCTAAAAGGTTGAATTGTGGCAGTCTCTTGCAGATTTGCTCTTTATTTGCCCCTTGTTGTTCCCCTTTGGGGGACTAATGACCAAGCAGAACTCTTGATAGTTTCAAATTACATTTGCAGTAGTCATAACAAGTGCATCTGGATGAACATCTAGTTGAGCAAGTGTTTTGCTTATTAGGATCCAAATTCTAAGAGTGTGGTTTGTAATAAGGATTAGCAAATTAATTTATAACTAGATCATCAGGCAGTGTTTTTCTCTTAGAGTAATGGAGTGAGACTGGATACAAATCTGTTGAGCCAACTCAGTAGAAAACTGCATTTGCAATATATATATGTTTCTCATCTTACAGTGTGGTTACATTCTGATAAGTCCATAATAAGATGAAGATATCATGAGTCAAAAATGCATTTAATATTTCCAGCCTACCAAACATCATAGCTTGATGTAACCTACCTTATATGTGCTTAGAACACTTACATTAGCCTACAGTTGGGCAAAATCATCTAATACAAAGCCTAGTGAATAATAAAGTGTTGGACTAGCTCATGTAATTGAATACTGCAGTAAAAGTGAATGAAAGCATCATCGTATGGGTACAGAATGTTGTCGGTGTACCGGTTGTTTACTCTTGTGATTGTGAGCCGACTGGGAGCTATGGCTTGCTGCCATTGGTCAGCATCATGAGAAAGTATCCACCACATAGTGCTAGCCCGGGAAAAGATCCAAATTCAAAATCTGGAGTGTGAGTTCTACTGAATGCGTATCATTTTTGCACCATTGTAAAGTCAAAAAATTGTAAGTTGAGCCATCACAAGCTGGGGATCATTTCTCTATATGTGTTTTTGCACCGCATTCCTGCTCACAAGTAATATGTATGGTAATCAAATTCTTGTAAGTTTTTATTGTTTGAATTCCGTATTTGATATAAAATTTGCTGTAAATTTGGTATTATGGGATTATGATCCATTATTTGTGTGCTTGTTTTCTAAACACTCTTTAGTTCTTGGCCTGGAGAAAGGTTAAGAAAATTAGAGCATGTTTCCACAACTGTGACCTTATTTGTGACTAATATGCCAAGAAAACTTCTGTAGTCTTGTATATTAGGACAAAAATTAAGTTGTCATAGCAGTTAAAAAGGCAAGCTCTAGAGCCAGGTTCTTTGGGTTTGAACGTTGGCTGTGTTACTTACTAGATGACTGACTGCAGGCAACTCACTTAGTCTTTACAAATCTCACATTCCTCATCTTAAAATGGAGGTTATAATAGTATCTGCCTCAGAAAGATGTTGTAGGGGTTAACTGAGATAATACGTGCAAAGCATTTGGCGTAGTGCTTGTCATGTGTTCTTTTTAAATTGTCGTTATTGAAACATAGTTGACTTACAAAGTAGTTTCAAGTATACAGCATAGTGTTTGATAATTCAATACCTTTCTTAATGCTCCTCACAATAAGTGTAGTCACTATCATAGGCTTTTAACAAACATTAGTCCATGTTATTCCTTGGAACTACAGGTGAAGTATACATTTAAAATTATTTATTTCCTTTCCCTAGAAACCCATATCTACAGAAAGGAGTATCAAAAAGATACTAAGAACAATGAGATGGAGAAAATAGCTTTTCTTTTGATTAAGATCATATGTGGAAAATGATATGATTTTAGTGTTTTTTATCAACCAACACTATGCTCCCAGAAATGAGAGAAAATAAAACTAATTGATCATCTTATCCTTTAATTCTTTAGCACATGACTGAAAGAGGCCATTGCTGCAATGCTTTTCTAGTTGACTGTAAACAGAAGTGCTCTGAACTATCGAGAGCAGGAGATAAGTTAGAGCATTCTTAATCTGACTCCTTGGTGAGTGAATAGTCCCCAATATCAGCAATGTCTTGAGAATACTTTGGATTTGTTTGATGGAATTTGGAAGGAGAACAGGAAATACTATCTTTCATGTTCTTTGCCACTGAATGAAACCAGTTTCTTTCCCTATCTCTATTCTGCTTTTTGATTCACTCACATTTATGTATGCTGACTTTGCTGCTCCAAATAAATTCTTGAATTCACCTCTGTCATCTCCCGACTTCATCTCTTATGAATTTAGATAGCTGTGAACTTCTACTGAAGTTAAAAAGTCCAAATTCAAGTAATATGACCAACTTTATACTCAGATTATAAAGGATAGAACAGGTGGCTACCTTTCCCATCATCAAATGCATGAAAAATGTGTTAAGTATCACCTAAGTTTCTCATATTGACTCTTCACTGGAACTGTAGTAACCTTTTCTAAGAAATTCCAATATATACCTTTCTCAATTTTCTAGAAGTGTTTCGTTTCTGTTAAAGGAACCAGAGTCAGATCACTGTTTATAAGCCAAAATTTGAGGCTTATTGAATTGCCTTCAGAGTCATATCCCTTTTTAGTAAGTCTGCTTTAAGATGAATCTTTTAGGGGTGGCTGGTTGGCTCAGTTGATTGAGTGTCCAACTTTGGCTCAAGTCATGATCTCATGGTTTGTGGGTTTGAGCCCTATGTCGGGCTCTGTGCTGACAGCTCAGAGCCTGGAGCCTGCTTAGGATTCTGTGTCTCCCTCTCTTTCTGCCCCTTCCCCACCACTCACTCTCTCTCTCTCAAAAAAAATAAACATTAAAAAAAATTAAAATAAGTAAAATAAAATGAGTCTTTTAGGTTGGTGTTCTTAAATTAGTAAGTAGTAGTGGAGTAACTTTTTGGTACATTTTTCCATTAGGGAATAGTGAAGTTTAAAACTCATAATCATAACCAAAATTCTACAACTGATCTGTTGACTTTCTTTTTTCATGGTTTTTAAAAAATTCCCCCACATATAGATGAATTGTATTACATCTTCTAGCCCAAAAGCAGGACCAGTCTATGACTCAGACAAAGCCCATTATCCCTAAACCCTAAACAATACTGAATGAACTAACTTTGAAAATAAATTTCAGAATTACCTCTTCCATACCATTTTGTTTAGCTCCTGGATACGTCCTGATTCTGCATCACATATTTGGCCATCCTCCTCTCGTTATCCCACCTGCTTTTATGCTTCTATCCTGAAGCAGAATCTGGGCATCTGTTTGTAATAAATACAACTATTGTTTTCCCATAAACATATTCCATTAAAAATAAACAAGCAAATATAGGGTAGAAAATAGCAGCCAGGGTGCCTGGGTGGCTCAGTCTGAACTGACAGACTTTTGCTACCCTTTTTGATTTGGCCAACTCCAGAAGGTTGAAGGAACACATAAAATCATGTGGATTTTTATTTAACAAAAAATTTTCTAAAACATTTCTTCTTATTTGGTGTACCTGAGTGGCTCAGTTGGAAGCCTACTTAAAAAAAAAAAAAAGAAAAAAAAGAAAATAGCAGCCAACTAAATCTCCTTTAAGTCCAGGTCTTGATAAGCATACATACTGTTGCTTAAGACCTGTTAGGCCAATCCTGGCCTTTTTAAGGCCCAGGACAAAAAAGAACATGCTTATTTTCATGGCTGATTTAAACCCATTCTCCTAGTTCACCGAGCGTCCCTGGCTGTAGCAGGCAGTCTGGTTAGAGCAGTGAGAGGGAGCAGCACAGGCCTTAAAAATGATCTCCCGACTCAGTGCTCACTTTCTTCCTGTGCTCTGTTTCATCATACATTAATAATAGTTCATTACTAACGATTCATTGCTAATACTACTGTTTTACGTAGCAGTGCTTACAGAAGCTGTCTTGCTGTAGACTTAGTGCTGTACTTAGTTCTGCAAAATAAAAAGTCTACAACTGGAAATCAGAATATGTAAAATTCTTTAAACTGTACACAATAAATAAATTTAAGTTTTTGATTCATTTTAAAAATTGGGATAAAATATATGTCACATAAAATTTAATATTTAACCATGCGTTCAATAGTGATTTAAGTTTTTAACTACTGATAATAATCCTAGAAAAAATCTTCCTAAGAAGTGTTAAATATGACCTGATAGAGAAAATGCCAGATGGTAGTTTTCTGTTATTTTCAGTATGCTATATTTCTTATGATATGGGCTATGAGCCTTTTCATAACACCATCTTTGAGATTTGTGAAACAGAATTGCCTTTTAGTGAAATAAAATTTTATGGTGGCTGAGCCCATGAATTCTGGAGCTTGTTGTGTATGAATTCCAACTCTGTAACTTACTAGCTATATGAGTTTGGGCAAGTTCTAAACTCAGTGCCTCAGTTTCCTCTTTTGTAAAATGAAGATAGCAATAGTATCCACTTCATGAGCTTGTTAGGATGTTAAAATGAGTTGTTTATAAAGTGCTTGAAACTCTACTTGATCCTAGTACTACAGAAGTAGTGGATAAATTAGTAACTTAAAAATTAATAATAGACTTTTAATAGAACGCCAATGGAAATAAAATGTATACTTAGTCAACTTCTCTGTACTGTGAATAGGATTCCTATCTTATTTTCTAGGATTGCATAGACCAAATGATAAAAATTTATGTTCTAATCACTTGTGACATTACTAATGGACATTTGAAAAATACTTTACATTTCATAAAGTACTTTCTACATACACTACCATGTGTGATCTTCATTTATTGTTAATAAAGTTGAAGCTTAGACTAAGTGACTTGCCTAAGGTCACAACAGCAATAGAACTGGGACTCAAGCCTAGGTCTTCTGATTACAAACTCCAGGTTTTTACATTATATGTCAACCTAGTTGATATTTTTATTGAGCCATCTGCTTCTAATCTTCAGAAGCGTACCAAATTTATAATAAGCCATTATCTGTAAACTGAAAGATCCCAAAGTCCTTCTTATTGATATGCTGTTGATTCAGCCAACTTGATTAATTAACTTAACCATAAATGAGAACTTTTCAAAGTCTGACAAAGATGTAAAAGCTTCCTTCTTCATGTTTAGTGTATTGATTCTTGGCCATAGATTTAGAACCTCTCCATGGCCATCACTAAAGCCTAGTATTTATTTTATTCTCTTGTAACCATAGTGGCAATTGGTTATCATTTAATATAAACATTGGTACTTGATGCCAGGATTTTTGTTTTGTTTTGTTTTGTCTTATATTCTACTGTTGGTTCCCAAAATTGCTCAGTATAACATTCTCCCATAGAACTCTTAAAAAAACATTACTGTTCATTGTTATAAAAAAGATAAGGAAATTCTACCATTTGTAACAACATGGATAGACTTTGAAAGAATTATGCTAAGTGAAATAAGTCAGCCAGAGAAAGACAAATAGCATATGACCTTACCTACATATGGAATCTAAACAACAACAAACTCATAGAAAAAGAGATCAGATTTGTGGTTATGAGAAGTGGAGGGTGGGGGGAAAGAATTGGAAGAAGATGGTCAAAAGGTACACCCTTCCAGCTAGAAGATGAATAAGTACTAGGGGTATAAGGTCCAGCACAGTGACTATAGCTGACACTGCTGTGTGATCTGTAGGAAAGTTGTTAAGAGAGTAAATTCTGAGAGTTCTCATCATGAGGAAAACAATTTTTTTTCTTCTTTCTTTTCTTTTTATTGTATGTATATGAGAAGATGGATATTAGCCGAACCTATTGTAGTAACCGTTTCACAATATGTGTAAAGCAAACCATCATGCAGCATGCCTTAAATTTCCACAGTGATGTGGAATAAAACTAGGATTAAAAATATACACCCACACACGTGTGTGTGTATATCTTATCTATCTATTCCTGAACCTACATATTAGGGAGTGTTCTGTGAATCTATATAGTTCCTCGGTGAATCTCAGGAGATAGCGGATTATCTCACTATAAATGCCTACTTTCTATGTTTATTGGAATTTGCTACAGACAGTGTTAATGAAATGTATTTTTAGAAGTTTATTTATTTTGAGAGAGGGAGAGAGAGAGAGAGAGAGAGTGCGCACCCAAGTGAGGAGGGGCAGGCAGGGAGGGGACCAGATTATCTGAAGCAGACTCTATGCTGACATCAGACAGCCCCATGTGGGGCTTGAGCTCTCAGAAACCATGAGATCATGACCTGAGCTCATGTCAGATGTTTAGCTGACTGAGCCACCCAGGCACCCCCAAAATGCATATTTTCATTGTCTTTTGTGTGTGTGTAGGTATGTTTGTGTATGTGTGTGTATGAAATGTATAAATGTGTTTATGAGTTTGTGGCGCTACACAAGCCAGACAGACCTTCAGCAATATTATGATGCTGGACTCCCCTATCACTTTTAGTGGTCTCTCTCTCTTGGTGGCGGGTGATTTTCTCCCTACTGTGACAGCTGGAGCCCTCTTTTTCTTTCCTTCTCTCGAAATCTGATTTCAGGTCCATCACACTAAATGACTGATGTATTGGTTGTATAAAAATTGTTTTCAGAAGGATGTCAGTGTAAATATCTCTTTCTTTAAAAAAATAACCACAACATATAGTAGTTGTCTATTTATTCTAACAGGAAAAAAGCTTATATATTCAATGTCTAAGTAAATAGACATTATGTTAGTAAGTATATGTTAATAAAAAGTTTATCTAGTAGCCTGTGATTTTTTTCATTTTCCATTAAGACTATTTTAAACTGCTTGGCTTCCTATCCCTCCCTCTATACCCAGCTTTGCAACGAATACTCAGTTCCTGTTTTGGTAATATTTGGAAAGATTTTCCCAATATTTCAAGGCAAGCAATGGAACCACACTTTAATTGGACTCTCAAATTTCCTTATTCTTTCTTCCTAATTCTCTCCTAGTATTCATTGCATTCTGAGTATTATCTCTCAGGCATGATACATAGTCTCTCATATCTCTGTAAGGGATCAGACTAAACAGAACTAGAACTTTTGAGGGGGTCGATCTAGCTAATTCACACTTTCTGGTAGTGTGGGGAGTGGGGGACATAGTATTTTGATCTTAAAATCTGGCTGAGTTAGAGTAAGCAAAATTCCTACTTATGTCTTTGGAAACTTAGAGTAAACAATAAATTAATAAGGTCTTGAAAGCAGTATTTGCTTCAGTTGTCCAGTAATTGGAATAAACTGTCTAAATAATCCAGAGTTGATTATATGAAGATTATATGAACCTGTGTTAAAGACAAGAGATGAGGGGAGAGTGTGTAATGCACATGGGTGTGCTGTGACTATCTTCTAGTGTGCATCAAAGGAACGGGAATGCTCTTACTGTCTTGGTTACTGGTTGCTTTTGCAGAAATCCAATTTAAGGAAGACAAGATATCCTTGTGATTAACTTTCCACTGAATTGCTTTAAGTGAAAACAATCTTCCCAACAGAGGAGAAGAGCGGTAGCTTTGGTGTGATAGTAAATAGAACCATGCATCAGGGCCCCGCATGGTTACAGTCAGCGAGCTACACTACAAGTTTGAATGTATAAATAGCAGCAATTAACGTAAATCACCAGCCAGAGTACCTTAGAATAGGCAGTAGTGTTGATCCTTAAACATTTAGTGGAGATGCATTCCAAAGGAAAATTATTTTACATTTTTTAAGATTATGAAGTCTATGAATTATATCCTCATGTTTCTAAAGGCATATTATGTAAGAAATAACTTAAAGTAATGGTCAATATGTGAAGTCATTTCAATGAATTTATGAAGCTCAGTATAGCAGGCTAAGTACCTATGATTTTAGTTTTTCTGATCTTTAATGTATGCTCATCATTGTATCTAAACAATAAACTTTCTAAATTATAAGTACTTATTTTATAGTTACCTTTAATATTAATATACCAGAATGATAATTTTGGATTGTAGATGCTACTATTGTATATACAGAATTGTAGTGAGACTCTACCCTCCCCCAAATGGGTCACGTTAAAAATAATCTGATTGAATTACTTTAGTTTTAAAATTAGGTACGATTTTTTACATATTTAAAGTACTTAAAATTAGACACACTTTTCTTTTCCTAAGAAAAAATATACTACTAATGTCATGGGCTAAATCAATAGCCGTGAAGTATTTTACAGATCTGAATTCTGTACAAAAACTGAAGTTCTGTATTGTCTTTGATAGTCATCATGTTTATAAATTTTTCTTTTACTTTTCTAGGGTAAATCACATAATTCAGGATTAAAATCTAGTAGCCTTTCATTTTCATCTCCAATTTTCTGACTGGATTGTATCCATGCCATCCTGAACAAAAAAAAAAGCAATCTGTTTTTAATAATAATTATTTGGTGAGCTCCTATTATTTGTGGTTCTTCTAGGCTCAGATGTGAATAAAATAGACAAAATTCAAATGCCCTTGTGCGACTTAAGTTAATAGGGCAAGACCCATAGCAAACAAATAAATAACAATAAAAAAAAGATGAGGTATGTGAATTGTTGCTGAGTCTTGTGGGGGGAAATGAAGAGAAAGTGATAGGTGGAATGAGGAAGCAGGGGGCCCTGGAAGAGGAGTGAAGGTGGCCACCTGCCCCTCATTCCTAATACTCGACGTCCCCTTGGCTAGGATACTTCCCCACAGCCAACCAGACACCAAGGAGTGGTTGGTAACTCTTGTTTTGATTGTATTTTCCCATTTCCTTTATTCTAAAAGGTAGTTGGGCCCCTGGTGCTCCCCTGTCTCAGGAGAGTTTTCTTTGGTGGAGATCAAAAGCAGAGCTTGCCTGTCTTCCGGACCAGTGCCCCTTGAGGGTGGGAAGGGTGGACTGGGAACAGAGAGGTCAGTGCCTCTGAGAGGGACGGGCAGGAGCAGCTGCGCAGACAACAGGCCTCTCAGATTGGGAAGAGGACAGAGTCTGTCAGTGCCCTGGGAAGCGGTAGTACCTCAGACGAGAATGGCGCCGTGTCCCACCGAGGGATACTAACGTCATGCCGTCAAGGTCCCCAACCAAGGTCCCCACCAAGGCCCCCAAAAACTTCCTTTGCCTCACTGTGGCAAAGAAGCCGTTAGACTGCCTGACTTCAAGGGACTGGAACAAAAATGTTTAATTCTTGCAACGACTGTGGGTTGTAGAATAAGGATCTGTCTTCACTCTTCAGGCATCATATATTTCTTTCCAATTTATAGGAACCTAGAGAAAGTAAGGGGTGGCCCCCAAATGCCTGAGATCAAATTTCTTATCCTTGTTGGATGCGGGCTGTTACATAGATTTTTATTTAGCAAAAATTAATAATGGGACACTGCTTACACATTCAAGTTTGAAGCAGAAGATTTATCCTGCTAGAACTTCAGGTTATTATACCTTGATTAACTGGTAGGTGGGGAAGCAATCTTAAAATACAAAGCGACAAAAGATGTGAATTTCTGCTGGATTGCAGATTTCACTCCTCTGGCCTTACAGGGTGAACAGGCACATATATATTATTTTCCTTGAAGCTGCCACTCCGTATTAGTATGTGGTGATAGCACAAACCTTATTCAATGAAAAGGGACATTCAATTTCTTCCTCAAATCCTGGGAAATGTAAAAATGATATTAAGTCCTTTCAGTCCGCCAGGAACACTCAGTTGAAACAAGATCATATAAAACAGTACTTTACAAAGTTTTCAGTTTTGGACATAGCTGGGAATTTTCTCAGACACAGGGTACTATCTTCTTGTCTAACCATCTGTTAGAGTCTCAAACCTCATCCTTAATCCAAATATTTACAGGCTTATTCATCTACCAAGAATACATCTATCAAGCATCATCTTATTTGCATTCATAAATTCACACAAATTTTTAGATTGTGAGTCTTCCTTTTCTTTCCATGATGATTACTTCTTTTTCTCTGTGATTACTTATTTTTCCCCTCTACCCTAAATTTAATATACTGATTGAGAAAACTTAAGTTGCCACAGTAATATAAACATAACAAAGGAATTGATATTCTGTCTTTGGATCATAGAATTTACAGGGATTTGAAGATGTTCTGTCCTTTCTATGGTCTCATGTAAAATTATTGATCTTAATCCTTGACTTTATAAGCTTTTAGCTCCTTGAAAGTTTGCTAAAGGGCTGCCTTTAAAATTTCCTTCTTAAACAAGTATATTTGAAAACTTGTCTGTGCTTTGTATGTTTTGGGGTGGGAGAAAATTTGAAAGTTCTAACATTAAAATATACCCAAGGTTTTAGTGACATACATAAGTCTTTAAGACTATAAAAGATGAAGACAAAAATAACAGTTTTCACAATGAAAACTAAGGCACAAGACTTTCACATCGCAAAGGACGGGCCAAAACTGGCTTGGCAGCCCTTTGTGCAATTTATGCAGGGATATAAAAGGTTTGAGGTTGAACATGTGGGAATTTCTTTGGAGAAAATAATGATATTCTGTAGCATTTTCCCTACCTCTCTCACTACCCATCTTGGGAAAAGGAAAGATGTTCATTTCCCTATATGAGGGATTTTTTGAGAGCTTGAGCAACACAACATACTGGTGCTATCCTCTGAGAACTCTACTGAGTGAGCATGTCTGGTTACCAGGTATGGCGGCCAAGTAAAAAGAGCTAGAGGCACTGAGAATGGCCAGCATTCCCGTGTGGTTTGGCGGAGAGATGATGCAGGCAACATGGAAAAAAGAATCAGTAGTCATTTTAGAAGGATCTTCTAAAGATAGCTTCCTGCTCCCATGAAATCTAGACAGAGCAATGCAGGGAAAGTGGTAATGGAGTAGGGGACTGATTGGAAGCAACCAGCTCAAAGAAAGATCTCCACTGTTAGGGGAGTTGTACCTAGTTGGTTGAAAACATTCTCCAAAAACCCACAAAGCATCCCACACACACACAAAAAAGTACTTTAAGCCTCGTAGAATGCATCAACCCCAAACTGTGATGTAGCCATCAAAAATATTTTTTTGCAATTTCTTTTCCATTCTCTACACCAAATCTTTTCAATCCAAGAGAACCCAGAAGATGTAGGGAGAGAAAGAGAAACACATGGAAGAAAAGGAGGACCACTTCAGCCTGCAGTATCCCCCCAGCTTGAGGAGGAGCTGAAGCTTTAACTTAACATGCAAGTTTGGAATTGTATTTCTTACATGCAAGGGACATTGTAGTTTTTGAATTTCAGGGAACTAAGTATGTAACTCTGGGGCGTTTTATTATCCGAGAGTTATCAGGAAAGTCACAAGAGTTGCTGTAGATTTCAGTCAAGTATTAGAAACCTCTAGATTCCAGTCGATAGAGTGAGTTTGAATGGCAGTTACTTTCTCCTTGAGTTTGATTCCTATATTCAATACCATTTCGTTTTGAAAAATTCTTTGTAAATCTAAAGTTAATTCTCTTACTTATCTTCAGCTTCTGGCTAAAATGTAAATGTAAATGTTTTCATGCCTTTAAAAGATATCTTTGTTAAAAATAAAAAAGAAATTTTTATTTCTTAAAAAAAGGAAAAGGTAGTTTTTGCCTCAGTTTGGGCTTATTCAAAATAGCGTTGTCTCCTTTGCTGAATTTTGTCTAAAATGTAAACCTTCAAGTTGAACATTTATCTCATTAAATACTATAGTATTTTTAAATTGAACCTAATCACAGTTTTATTACTATAATTCATTCAAGCATGATGTTCATTCATCCTTTACAAACTTTGCCCTAGTAATTAGTATATGGAATGAACCTATTATGTTTGGTGAAATGCTGAGTCTTTATTTCTTTCTCATCAGTCCAGAAGCCTTTCCTTGGCAGATTCCAGTTGAAAGATTATGATAATGTATTAAACAGCTTAGTATATGAAGGTGATTACAAATAAACATTTCTTTTTTGGTAGCTTCTGCAGAAGAATTCTGTTTAAATAAATGTGAGTCACTTTAGCATGTCTTGAAAACTATGTGAACTCATTCAACTGAAAGTTTTATTTTAATTAAAGAAGACATTGGTTGTTCAGGTAGGAAATCAGAGTTTTTAAAAGTATGTAGGATTACTATTATTAGGTAATTGTCCTGATAGAATTGGCTAATATAATTAACCAAAGTCAGAATGGCTAAAATGAACAAATCAAGAGACTATAGATGCTGGCAAGGGTGTGGAGAGACGGGCACCCTCCTACACTGTTGGTGGGAATGTAAACTGGTACAGCCGCTCTGGAAAACAGTGTGGAGGCTCCTCAAAAAACTATCAATAGAACTCCCCTATGACCCAGCAATAGCACTGCTGGGGATCTACCCAAGGGATACAGAAGTGCTGATGCATAGGAGCACATGTACCCCAATGTTCATAGCAGCCCTGTCAACAATAGCCAAATCATGGAAAGAGCCTAAATGGATCAAGAAGATGTGGTATATATATACAATGGAATACTACATGGCAATGAGAAAGAATGACATCTGGCCATTCGTAGCAAAGTGAATGGACCTCCAGGGTGTCATGCTAAGTGAAATAAGTCAGGCAGAGAAGGACAGATGCCATATGTTTGCACTCATAGGTCTAATGGGAGAAACCTAATAGAGGACCATGGGGAGGGGAAGGGGAAAAAGAACTAGGGAGAGCGAGGGAGGCAAATCATGAGAGACTCTTGAATACAAAAAACGAACTGAGGGCTGAAGGAGGAGGGGGGAGAGGGGAAGAGGGATGATGGTCATGGAGGAGGGCACTTGTGGGAAAGAGCACTGGGTGTTATATGGAAACCAATTTGACAATAAACTATATATAAAAATAAAAAAAGATCATATTCAAATAATTAAAGTTGTATTGTTTAATAAATTATATGGGTACAAGTGTCTTCTTGGGGAAAACAAAAAGTAGAAGCTGTACCTCATACCTCACATCCAAGTCAGTGCTAGAAGGATGAAAGATTTAAATGAAGAAAATGAAAATACAAATATCATATCTAAAAAATAAACTGTCAACAGAAGATATTTGTAATACATATAGCAAAGGATTAATTTAATTTATAAAAGTTTCTTATAAACCAATGAGAAAAAGACCAATATAAATATTAACATAGGACTTGAACAGTCATTTGTAGAAAAGAAAATATAAATGGCCTTTAAGAATGTGAAAAGTTGATGATTAAAATCTGGGATCTAATGTACAGCATGGTAACTAAAGTTAATAATACTGTATTATATGCTTTAAAGTTGCAAAAAAAAAGTAGGTCTTAAGTGTTCTCACTATATACACACATGTGTGCACACACACACACATGAGTTACTAGGTAGTTGATGGAGGTGTTAACTAACTTTATTGTAATAATTTTACAAGGTACACAGGTATCCAATTATGTGCTCCTTAAATTTACATAGTTAACTGTCAATTATATCTCAGTAAAGGTAGAAAAACATTAAACTTTTCTCATAATTACTAAATTTAAGAAATGAAAATGATAATAAAAAAGAAATACTGTATTTCCCGTAAAATATTGACAGAGATCTCAAAGTGTGGTCACAGAAGTCTTATCCAGGGTGTGAGGCAACATACTGTTTCTGCCTTTATAAACTGTGACCACCTCATTCAAGAGTGAATTCACAGTAACTTCCAAAATTTAAAATATGCATACTTCAGACCTGGTAATTCAACATCTAGGAATTTATTTTCCTTACACTTTCACATGGGCAAAGTGATATAGGGGCACATTTTATTGCAGCATTGTTTCAAACTGTATATTAGAAATAACTGAAATGTTCATAACTAAGGGCATTTTTCAAATAAATAATGGTACATACATAGCACATGTGTGGATATACATTCATCTGTTTCCTCAGTCCTTTAGTTATCTCAACCAGTTTCTTGACTTTATCTGCAGTTCTCTTAATTTCCCTACCACACTCTTACTTGGTGTCTCTGCTTGGATGTCACAATAAACATCCTGTACTCAACAGGTATGAACTCTCGATCTGCCCTTGACAGCCTTCTTCTCACTAGACAGCAAATTTCATCTTTCTGCTAGCTCAGTCCAAAAGCTTTAGAGTCATCCTCTGTTTCTCTCACAACCAGTTTTCAGTTGGTCAAGAAATTTATTTTGCTGTATCTTCAAATTATGTCCAGAATCCTACCACTTTCATCACAATGGCTGCCACTATCTTGGTCTATATCACCATCATTTCTTGCCTAGATTATTGCAGTAGCTGGTCATCTTATATCTATATGCCTTTGTATAGTTTGTTTTGGTCAAAACAATCAGAATGATTGTTTTAAAACTGAATCAAATCAAATGTTGTTCATCTGCTCAGAACTATGGAATGAGTTCCATTTTACTTAGAGTAAGAGACAAGATCCCTACAATGGCTTGAAAGGACCTTTATGATCTGGCCCCTGTTATTTTTGTGACCTCATTCCCTATTACTCTTCTTCATTTAGCCTCAGCCACCTGGTTTCTTTGATGCTTCTTGAAAATATTTGTTTTCTCCCACCTTAGAGCGTTTTTTTTTTTTTTTCTCTGTTTAGAATTCTCTCTCTTGGGATATCTATGTGGTTAACTCCCTGTCCTCTTTCAGGTCTTTGTTTAAATGTCAGCTTTCAATGAGGGTTACCTTACTTTATTGTTTTAACTTTTCTTTATTATATAGAATTTATAACCTCCTGTAACATATTGTAGGCTTCATTTGTTATGCTGATTGTAGATTGTCTGTTTCACTGGCTAGAATGAATGTAAGCTTTATCTACTTCTTCAGTGATAGATCCCAAGGGTTTAGAATATGTTGAATCAATCAGTCAATGAAGCAATCTGCAAGACAAATTGAAAACCTCAAAGTACATGTAACTATTCACAACACTCTGTAAAATTAGATAGATTCATACAAATGATATAAATCTTTGTAGATCCATACAGTATGTGTGAAAGACTATAGAAGAAACTGGTAATAATGGGTACCTTTAGGAGAAACAATACCAGGGCTGGGTAGCGTGGCACATTCCACACTTTAGGATGTGCACTCACCACTTGGGTTGGAAAATACAATGCATAGCTGAGCCTAATTGTGGAATTCAAAATTCTTTATACATTTACAGTCTTAACTTTTTGTTTCCTGGAAGATATTTAATTTTATTACCACTAGATGGCACATACTTACTGATAAATTCTTAATCTCAAACAAGTTTTTAAAAAAGGTTTTTGGTTCCCCAAACTCACCAAAGTTTACTTTAGCTGTCTACAGTATTGGTTTTTCTCAAATTTTCTTAACTTCAATTGTTTAGTGCTATTTTTCACTGATTTCTTACTTAGCATCATTATAACATTTGAGTTGCAGAAATATCTTAAATCTGCAGACACTAACTTAGATATTCTTAGTTTAAATTTTCTAATGTTTATTGAATTGTACCTGCCTAACTCTTTTTCTATGAAATTAAGGAGTGAGGTTTAAATATTCTGTGCATAAAAGTAGATTTTTGGAAATAAAAGTAGGTTTTTGTTCAATTATATTCTGACTGCTTTTCATAAAATAAATCAGTGTCTAGAACAACTTGCAATTTAACAAGCATTTTCTGAATTCTTACATAATATGCAGTGACATTAGGCAAATGGGTACTATGGAGGTTACAAAGATGAAATATTAGTTATTGCCTCTGTCTTCAGAGACCTTTCATTTTATGGGTAGGGACAGTCATGAATACAAATAACTATAATACAACTCAGAATGTAGTAAATGATTAAATGAAAATATTAAGTATAATGGGAAGAGATAGTTGATACTAATTAGGGGACTCCAAGAATAAGGCGGAGTTTGAGAAGAGCTTTAAATATATAGATAGTTTCATTCTCTAAATGAATTAAATATAGGTATTATATAGATTTATATTTCTGTATAAGATGTGAATTATGTATCTGAGATAAAGATACCATTATATGCAAGTGGTAAATATGGAATAATAGAATAAAAACCTGTATTGTTTTTGATGGTAAAGTTTCCAAAACGTAGAAACGTGGTAGTATGGATTTTATAATTTGTAACATTTAAAAACATTATAAAAAAACTTTTTAGCCAGATTCTTGGGTGCCTGGTTGGCTCAGTCAGTAAAGCAGGTAACTCTTGGTCTCAAGATCATAAATTCGAGTCCCACATTGGGTGTAGAGATTACTTAAAGATATAATCTTTAAAAAAAAAAACATTTTAGTCAAGTTCTAAATAACAGTGGAAAAATTATTGGGTCAGATAATTTTTATAGTCATTTTTAGCCTAGAGATTCTTTTACTCTGTTGTCTTTAAAAGTTTTGTAAAAATAAATTCCATGTAGAAAAAGTACTGAATTCAAGTAGAATAACATTTATTGAGTGTTTGCTATGCCATAAAGCTGTCATCTATTATTTTATTTAATACTCATGAAACTTTATGATTAATATATGCTGTAATCCACATTTGAGAGATGAAGAAATGGGGCACAGTATAAGGAACTTGTATGAATATGTCACTTTCCTGCCATAACTCAAAACTGATTGTGAATAGAATTAATTTTCTTAAAATAGGAAACTTGGCTTTTCAGTTTATGCCACTTCAGTATCATTGTTATGTTACTTAAAAGAGAATCAAATTATTCTATTAAAATGTATTAATACTGACTACTTTGTTACATTGGTGATCCTAACTTTCGTAACTTAAGTGTGAGATGAATTATAGTAAAATATTATCTCAGTAAATCAAGAATCTAACCCTTTGGCCTTAAAGTACATCATTTCCACAAATTTGCTATATTCCAAAATAATAATAAAATAATAATTATGTACCAAAATCTATATAATATATTGTTACAGTGCTTAAATCGGATCAATTTCAACTCAACAGCAGAATCAAGTAAGTACTAAAACAAATTATATATCTAGAAATGAGTCTTACTGTTTTTCTGTGTTTCTTTAGCCAGGAAAATGTAAGAAGAAAAAGAAATGGTATAAAAGCGCACTACAAGAAGCATACCTTCTCTATGGACTTTCTCATGAACAAAGACTGAAAGTGTGCCTCCTGTCCAATCAGGGTATTTGAGTTTTTTTATTCTTCACCACTCCAAAATGAGGATTTATTCAGATGCATGCTTTCTGAAAAATATTTGCACATTTGAAATATTTCTATTTCTTTTCATAGGGATAGAATATATCTTTGTCCACTGAAAAGTCAGTTTTCTGTGGATTAATAATATGTATTTCACCTTCTGAAATGATTTTCAGTGGCTAAACATACACTCTATTTAAATGCAGGGATTTAGTTAACACTTCTGTCATCTTCTGTACTCTTAGACTATCTACATAAGTTCTTTTGTGTATTTCAAAATATGTACTTCACAATTAGAAGCTATGTCTTTAAAATCTATTTCTGGGATGAAACTTTCATTTGCATGTGCTGTATTATTTTAGTCCAAAGTATTCTTGAGAATGTTTTATTTTTAAATACATTCAAGGCAGAGATAAAAATGTCATCAACTTTTTCTTTTTTTATTAGGTGAAAAACGATGGTAAAATTTCAGGTCATTTTCAAAGAAAGTTCTCTCAAATCATAGATAGTATGGTTTATGGATAGCTTTTTAAATGAATTCATCATAATGATTATAGCAGGTAGGATAGATTTTTAACTCTGAATATGATTGGCACATAAAAATGATGATGTTCAATAAATTTAAATATGCTCTTAAATTTTTCTGCTTAGTGATAATAATTATCACCTTAAATTCTAAGGATTATGGAAGGATCTGGCCTTCAGTGCTGACTGAATTTGAAAGTAAGAGCAGTAGTTTTTCCTCCTTTGGAGAAGTTTAATATATATCTTAAAAAAACGTATATGTGAAAACATTTTATTTGAGAAAAATTTAAGTATTAACTCAGATACCTAAGTTTAGATTTTAAAGGAAATAAGTATTTTTAAAAAGAGTGGGAAAGAATGACAAGTACATTACTCTGGTTTACTCTAAGACTGGGAAAAGGGACATTTATTGCCACGAATGTGATTTTATTCCTTGTGCTGAAAATACAATGTCTCTGTTTATTAGCAGTGAAGTTTGAACTCACTGTATTGTTACACATGCAATTTTATTCTTTTCATGGATTAGATATTTTTCTTCTGTAACCAAAATAAACTTTGAAATATTTAGGTTTTTTACTTTTCTTAATATAAATACTTTGAACTAATACAGTCAGTTATTTTTTCAAGTTATGTTACAGCCATTTCACACTACCAATGGATACACTCTTTCAATAAATATGGAACTATGTCTTTGTCATAGTTGTGTGTGCTGGCGTATTTATGTCTGGCTCCTTTGACATTCTTAACTTGTCCAGAGACTATGGAGACGGGTTATTTCTCATTGGCTTTGAAGGAGACCATTTCTTTTGCTGAAAGACTCTGATGATTTTTGTATGTAGGATTTGATGTGACTTAGTCTGGATGTAGAGAATCTATGCTTAGCGACTTTCAACTTGTTCATCTTATTGTTGAGTTTTAAGAGTTCTTTGTGTATTTCAGATAATAGTCCATTGTCAGATATGTATTTTGCAAATATTTCTCTTCAAATTATCTTCTTATTCTCTTGACAGTGTTTTTTGCAGAGCAGAAATTTTAATTTTAATGAAGTCCAGCTTATTAATTATTTCTTTTGTGGCCCTTGCCTTTGATGTTGGATATGAAGTCATCAGCAGCCTAGTCATCTACATTTGTAGATGGGGGCATGAGGAGAATTGCAGGAATTCAGTCTCTGCCATAACAGGCTCACTCACTTCAGACTCTCTACTATCTCCAAAAGAGACAATGTAGTCCTTGCTTAGCTTCCAGGGTGAATTCTAGTACATATCCAGCATCTTACTTTGTTCAAAAGTAGTTTTGAGAGGTAAATAGCCATTATTCAGATATTTTACAAAAGGTGAGTAGCTTGGAGGCAAACAGTTTATCTTATCCCAGCAGCTTTAGGAATTTCTTCACCCCAAAATTTCTTCTTTCAACCTAGAAATAATGATTACTCATTTCCTGGCCTGAATTCTTCCTACACTGCAGACATTGGCACACTATTATGTTTGATGCAACTCTTTCAGTGTTGAAATCTGCTGGGTCAGTAAATGATATGTAAAAAATACAGACCTGCTTATAACTGTAAGAGATTCCAAAGTCCTGTCCACATAATTTGGTTCCCCTGTTTTTGTTGTATCAACTATTACTCCAAGTGAGTGATTCTTCTTCTGAGTATAGAAAGATTTTTATGTAGGAACACTCATTATAAATGTATTTTTAAAGTGAATAGTATATCATCCATATAGTCTCTTTGTAATTTAGCTTTAGGATTTTGTATTATATGTGGATTAATATTTTCTTATTCCTCTACATCTCAAGAGTTGATGTCCCTGTCTCTACCTCCCTCCCCAGCATTATTTTATTTTAAATAGACTTTATTTTTTAGAGTAGCAAAATTTTGGGTTCCCAGCAAAATTAAGCAGAAAGTACAGATTTCCCATAGGTCCCCGCCCTACACCCATACAGCATCTTCCTCTATCATCCTGTGCATCAGAGTAGCATGAACCAACACTGACACATCATTATCACCCAAAATTCAGAGTTTTCATTGGGTTCACTCTTTGTGTACATTTGTACCTTCTGTGGGTTTTGACAAGCGTATGATGATGTATATTCACCATTGCAGTATCATACAGAATTGTTTCACTGGTCTAAAAATTTTATCTTTCACCTGTTCATTTCTCCCCCATTCCCACCCTTCTGCCAACACTCCACAGCCACTGATCTTCTTATAGTCTTCATAGTTTTGCTTTTTCCAGAACATCCTAGAGTTGAAGTTGTAGAGTATGTAGCCTTTTCAGATTGGCTTCTTTCACTTCTTCATGTCTTTATACACTTTTAGCACTGAAAATATTCCATTGTTTGTAACACAGTTTATGTTTCTGTTCACCAATGGAAGGACATCTTGGTTGTTTCTAGGTTTTGACAATTATGAATAAGGCTGCCATGAACATGCAACAGAGGCTTTTGTGTGCAAATAAGTTTTCAGCTCATTTGGGTAAATACCAAAGGAGCAGAACTGCTGGATCATATGGCAAGAGTATGTTTAGTTTTATAAGAAACTGCCAAACTATCTTCCAAAGTGGCTGCATCATTTTTAAGTTCCCACCAGAAATGAATGACAGTTCCTGTTGCTCCACATACTTGCCAGCGTTTGGTGTTGTCAGTGTTCTGGATTCTGGCCAGTCTAATAGGTTTGCAGTGGTGTTTTAATTTGCAATTAAGTGTCATTAGATAAGGACATACAATGATGATGAACATCCTTTCATATCCTTATTTGCCACATATAAATCTTCTTTGCTGAGGTGTCTGTTCATTGCCTGCTTTAAAAAAATTTTTTTTTTAATTTACATCCAAATTAGTAACAGTGATTTCAGGAGTAGATTCCTTAATGCCCCTTACCCATTTTGCCCATCCTCCCCCCTACAACTCCTCCAACCCCTGTTCTCCATATTTAAGAGTCTCTTATGTTTTGTCCCCCTCCCTGTTTTTATGTTATTTTTGCTTCTTTTCCCTTATGTTCATCTGTTCTGTGTCTTAAAGTCCTCATATGAGTGAAGTCATGTGACATTTGTCTTTCTCTGACCAATTTTGCTTAGCATAAAACCCTCCAGTTCATCCATGTAACAAATGGCAAGATTTCATTCTTTTTGATTGCCGAGTAATACTCCATTATATATATATATACGTATATATATACACACACATTATATATATATACATATATATATACACACACACCACATCTTCTTGATCTATTCATCCATTGTTGAACATTTGGGCTCTTTCCAAACTTTGGATATTGTTGATAGTGCTGCTATAAACATTGGGGTGCATGTGCCCCTTCAAAACAGTATATATGTATCCTTTGGATAAATACCTAGTAGTACAATTGCTGGAGTGTAGGGTAGTTCTATTTTTAATTTTTTGAGGAACCTCCATACTGTTTTTGAGTGGCTGCACCAGTTTGCAATCTCACCAGCAGTGCAAAAGAGATCTTTCTCTGCATCCTCACCAACGTCTGTTGTTGCCTGAGTTGTTGCTGTTAGCCGTTCTGACAGGTGTGAGGTGGTATCTTATTGTGGTTTTGATTTTTATTTCCCTGATGATGAGTGATGTTGAACATTTTTTCATGTGTCAACTGGCCATCTAGATGTCCTCTTTGGAGAGGTGTCTATTCATGTCTTTTGCCCATTTCTTCATTGGATTATTTGATTTTTGGGTGTTGAGTCTGATAAGTTCTTTAAAGATTTTGGAAAATCATATAGATTTTTCTGATATATGGTTTGCAGGTATCTTTTCCCATTCTGTCAGTTGCCTTTTAGTTTTGCTACTCGTTTTCTTTGCTGTGCAGAAGCTTTTTATTTTGATGAGGTCCCAGTAGTTCATTTTTGCTTTTGTTTACCTTGCCTCTGGAGACATATTGAGTTAGAAGTTGCTATGGCCAAGATCAAAGAGGTATTTGCCTGCTTTCTCCTTGAGGATTTTGATGGCTTCCTATCTTACATTTAGGTCTTTCATCCATTTTGAGTTTATGTTTGTGTGTGGTGTAAGAAAGTGGTCCAGGTTCATTTTTCTGCACGTCGCTGTTCAGTTTTTCCAGCACCACGTGCTGAAGAGACTCTCTTTATTCCATTGGATAGTCTTTCCTTCTTTGTCAAGAATGAGTTGGCCATACATTTGTGGGTCCATTTCTGGGTTCTCTACTCTATTCCATTGATCTGTTTTTGTGCAGTTATTGCCTGCTTTTTAATTCAATTGTTCATCTTACTGTTGAGTTTTAAGAGTTCTTTGTATATTTCAGAGAACAGTCCATTGTCAGATATGTATTCTGCAAATTTTTTTCTCACTCTGGATTATCTTCTCATTCTCTTGACAGTGTTTTTTGCAGGGCAGAAATTTTAATTTTAATCATGTACAACTTATTATTTTTTTTGTGGGCCATGCCTTTGAGCCTTTGATGTTATATCTAAAGTCATTAGCATATCCTAGGTCATCTACATTTTCTCTGATGTTGCCCTCTAGGAGTTTTATAGTTTTGCATTTTTCATTTAGATGTGTGGTTTTGAATTAATTTTATAAAAGGTATAAGGTCTATATCTAGATCCATTTTTGGCATAGAGACATCTAGTTGTTCAACTGAAAACACTATCTTTCTTCATTATATTGTCTTTGCTCTTTTGTAAAGGACCAGTTGACCATATTTATAGAGCCTGTTTCTGGGCTTTCTATTCTGTTCCATTGATCTATTTTTTATTCTTTTCCCAGTATTATGCTGTCTTGATTATTGTAGCTTTAAAGGAAGTCTTGAAGTCAGGTAGGGTGAAGTCCTCTGACTGTGCTTCTTCAATATTGTGTTGCTATTCTGCAACTTTGTCTCTTCATATAAATTTTAGATTCAGTTTGTTAAGACCTACTAAATACCTTGGAATTTTCATTATGATTACACTGAATCTATAGATCAAGTTCGGACGAATGGACATCTTGACAATATTGAGTCTTCCCATCCATAAATATGGAACATATTCACATTTATTTAGTTCTTTCATTTTGTTCATCAGAGTTTTATAGTTTTCCTCATATAATCTTGTCCATCTTTTTTAAAATTAAGTAGTTAATTTATTTTTGAGAGTCAGAGACAGAGTGAACAGGAGAGGGTCAGAGAGAGAGGGAGATACAGAATCCAAAGACAGGCTCCAGGCTGTAAGCTAGCTTTCAGCACAGAGCCTGATGTGGGGATCAAACCCATGAACCGTGAGATCATGACCTGAGCCAGAGTCAGACGCTTAACCTACTGAGCCACCAAGGCACCCACATCTTTTGTTAAATTTATGCTTAAGTATTTCATTTGGGGGGACGCTAGTGTAAATGGTAATGTGTTTTTAATTTCAAATCCTACTTTTTCATTGCTGGTAAATAGGAACCTTGTGCCCTACAAACTTGCTATAATCCTTTATTTGTTCCAGGAGTATTTTTCTTTATTTTTTTGGATTTTATGCCTCAATGTTCATGTCATCTACTAAGAAAGGCAGCTTTATTCTCAATCTATACCTTCTCCCTCCCCCCATTGCATTTGCTAGGAGTTCCAGTACAATATTGAGAAGAGTTATGAAGTAGAAACATCTTTGACTTATTCCTAATCTTAGTGGGAAAGCTTTGAGTTTCTCGCCATGGAGTATGATGTCAGCTGTAGGAATTTTTGTAGATTCTCCTTATCAAATTGAGGCTATTTCCCTCTATTCCTAGTTTGCTGGGGGCTTTTATCATGCATGGGTGTTGGATTTTCTTAAGTGCTATAAAGCACACAATTGATATGATCATCTGACTTTCCTTTTTAACCTGTTGCTGTCATTGATTACATTAATTGATTTTGAATGTTGAAACAGCCTTGTATACCTCAGATAAATCTCACTTGCTTATGATATATAATTCTTTTTATCCATTGTTGGACTTGATTTGTAATATGATGAGAATTTTTCATCTATGTTCATTAGAGAAATCAGTCTGTAGTTTTCTTGTAATGCCTTTATTTGATTTTGTTGTTATACTGGCCTCAGTGAATGAATTAGGGAGTATTCCTTCTGCTTCTATCTTCTGGAAGAGTCTATTGAGAATTACTATAATTTCTTTCATAAATATTTGGTAGAAATCACCAATGAACCCATCTGGGCTTGGTGTTTTTATTTTGTAAGGTTATTATATTGATTCAATGTTATAAAAAGATATAGGCTTCTTAGGTTGTTTATTCTTATGGATTTTTGGCAGATTATGAATTTTAAAGAATTGGTCCATTTCATCTAGATTATCAGATTTGTGGGAATAGAGTTATTCACAGCATTTTCTTTTATTATCCTTTTAATATCTTCAGATATGTAATGATGCCCTGTCTTTCATTTTTGGTATTAGTAATTTATGTTTTCTATCTTTTTTTTCTAGTTAGCCTGGCTAGTTGTCTTCTTATTTTTATTGATCTTCTCAAAGTAACAGCTTTTGGTTTTACTTCCTCAATTAATTTCCTGTTTTCAATTTCATTGGTTTCTGCTCTAATTTTTATTTTTTGTGCTTACTTCATATTTAACTTGCTTTTCTAGTTTTCTAAGATGGAAGTTTAGCTTATTGATTTTAGGTTTTTGTTCTTTCATAATATACACATTTTAATCCTGTAAATTCCCCTCTAAATACTGCTTTCTCTGCATCTTAAATTTTAATAAACTATATTTTCATTTCCATTTAGTCCAAAGTATTTTAAAATTTCTCTTAATATTTCTTTTTTGACCCATGTGTTATTTAGAAATGTGTTGTTTAATCTCCAAGTATTTGAGGGTTTTATAGTTACCTTTCTGTTTTTTATATCTAGTTTAATTCCACTGTGGTCTGAGAGCAGACTATTGTATGGTTTTTAAAAATGAGTTAGGGTGTATTTTATGGCCCAGAACAGAGTCTATCTTGGTGAATGTTCCAAGTGAGCATGAGAAGAATGTGTATTCTGCTATTGTGGTGTAGTCTATAGATGTGGATTATATTCAGTTGATTGATGGTATTGAGTTTAACTACAATAATTTCCTCTTATCTGTAGTTTCCCCTTCCACAGTTTTAGTTCTCCATGAGCAGCCATGGTCCAGAAGCAGATGATCCTCCTTTGAGGTATCATCAGAAGGTCAATAGTAGGCTAACAGTATGTCATGATGCCTCTGTCATTCATCTTACTTCATCTTATCACGTAAGCATGTTACCTCATATAACAAGAAGGATGAGTACATTACAATAAGATTTTGAGAGACCACATTCATATAACTTTTATCATAGTATATTGTTATAATTATTCTGTTGTTATTTACATCTCTTACTCTGCCTAATTTATAAATTAAACTGTATTATAAGTATGTATATATCAGAAAATGCAGTATATATAGATTTTATTACTGGTTTCAGGCATCTACTGGGGTCGGGGAACATATCCTCCACAGGTAAAGGAGAACTACTCTATGTCCGTACTGATTTTCTGCTTGCCGGACCTGTTTATTTCTGGTAACGTCTCTAATTACAATAGTAGCTTTATCTATTTTCCTTGTGTTCTATCCATTTTTATGTTACATGCTTTGACACTGTTGGTAGACACATTCATATTAATAATCATTATGTCTTCTTGAAGTATTGACCACTTTATTATTAGTTAGGAATTCTTTATCCCTGATAACTTTTCTTGCTCTGAAGCCTGCTGTCTGAAATTAATATAGTTTTCTTTTGATTAGTTTTAACATGCTGTATCTTTCTCTATTTTTTTACTTTTAACCTCTATGTGTCTTTATATTTAAAAGCGAGTTCTTACATAGACAGTGTATAGTTGATCCACTCTAACAGTCTTCGGTTTTTAATTGTTATAATTAGACATTGAAATTTAAAATGTTTATTGATATAGTTGGATTAATAGCTACCATATGTGTTACTTTTCCATTTGTTTTTCTTTGTTCCTATTTTTTCTTTCTTTTTCTACTTTTGTGGTTTTAATTGAACATTTTATATAATTCTGTTTTCTTTCTTAGCATATCAATTATCCTTCCTTTTTAATTTTTTTAAGAAAAAAGGTTTTAAGAAGATGGCTTTCCTAAATTGAACATATTGTTGCTGTTATTATTTTGAACAAATTGTTTTCCATTAGATAGATTAAGAATAAGAAAATTAAAAGTTTATATTTTACCTTCACTTAGTCATTCTCTGATGCTATTTCTCTCTTTATGTAGCTCTGAGTTTCTGCTCTGTATCATTTTCCCCCCTCTTTCTACATTTCTTGTAAGGTAAGTCTACTGGAAACAAATTCCCTCAATTTTTCTTTGCCTGATAAAGTATATATCCCTTTATTTTTGAAAGATAATTTCACAAGGTACAGAATTCTAATTTGGTGGGGTTTTTTTTCTCTCAACACTAATTATTTCACCCACTCCCCTCTTGCTTGCATGGATTCTGAGAGGAATTGGGTGAAATTTTTGTCTTTGCTCCTTTACAGATAAGGCACACCCAACCCCCAGGCTTCTTTCAATAATTTTCCTTTATCTTTGATTTTCTATCATTGCTTACCTTTGGCATTAATCCAGCTCGTTGTTCTTCGAGCTTCCTGGATCATTATTTGGTATCTGACATTAACTCAGGAGAAATTCTCAGTCATTATTGCTTCAGTCATTTCTTTTGTTCCCTTCTCTATTACTTTTCTGTCTGGTATTCCCATTACATGTATATTATACTTTTGTGATTTTCCCATAGATCTTGGATATGCTTTTGTTTTGTTTTCCAGTCTTTTTTCTCTTTGTTTCCAGTTTTTGAAGTTTCTATTAATATATCCTCAAGATCACAGATTCTTTCCTCATCTGTGTCCAATCTAGTGATGAACCTGTCAAAGGTATTCTTCATTTCTGTTATGGCATTTTTACTCTCTAGCATTTCTTTTTTATTATTTCTTAGAATTTCCATCTCTCTACTTACAATATCCATTTGTTCTTGAATGTTGCCTACTTTTAACACTAGAGCCCTTACTATATTAAACATAGTTGTTTTAAGTTCACAATCTGAACATTCCAACATCTCAGAGATATATGGGTCTGTTTTTGATACTTGCTCTGTCACTTCAAACTGGTTTTTGTCTTTTGGTATGCTTTGTAGTTTTTTTTCTGGAAAGGCAACCATGATGTACCAGGTAAAGGAAGCTGTGGTAAGTAGACCTTTAACAGCGTAGTGGTAAGACATGTGGGGTTAGGGAGGCATTCTGTGGTTCTTTTTTTTTTTTTCTTAAGTTTATTTATTTTGAGAGAGAGAGCGTGTGCTAGTGGGAGTGGGAGAGGGGCAGAGAGAGAGGGAGAGAGAGAATCCCAAGCAGGCTCTGTGCTGTCAGTGCAGAGCCCAACACGGGGCTCAGTCTCATGAACCATGAGACCATGACCTGAGCCAAGATCAAGAGTTGAACCTGAGTCACCCAAGTACTCCACGCATTATATAGTTCTATGATTAGGTCTCAGTCCTGGGCTTTAAACTGCACAAGTGCTTCCCAATTTTTTTCACCCCCTTACATAGTACCTAATGAATAGAAGGGAGCCAGAGCTGCTATTTCCCTTCCCTTGCATGGAAGACCATTGCAGGCTAGATTTGGGCATTTCCCTCCCCCACTAATGGGCCAGGCTCTGAGAAAACTAGAATAGTTCAGGCTCTGGTACAATAGTTTTTCTTAAAGGCAAACTGCTAAGAACTAAATGCTCTGGCATATTTCAAAATGGTTACTTTTTCCCTCCTGCTGAGGAAGCACAAAGGTGGTTTTCTCCAATCTGTATTATGGGAACCCGATATAGCTCTTGGAGGTAAATTCACAAAGTGTGCCTCCCTCCTGCATGACTGGGTCCTCCAAGAATTTTTCTCCCTCAGGCTTGTTCACATTGAGGCTCCAGCAATTCATCAATTACAGTTCATGTGTTCCTACCCCAGCACTCATTCCTGTGGAGGTTTCTGCTCCATTAAGTTGTGATTCTTTGTATTCACCTGTCTCTCCAAATTTGGGGGCAACGGTTTGCCCTCTGACCTCACTCCTCTAAGGGATCTAAGAAGAGTTATTGATTTTCAATTTGTTCAGCTTTTTACTTGTTGTGAGGATGGAGTGTGACTTGTAAGCTCTTTACATGCCAGATAGGAAACTGGACTATCCTCTACCTTTTTAAGAAAATGCTTTCAGCTGTCACCTTTAAAGAAGCATATGCTGACAGATTTTCTGAGGCCATCAATGGATAAGCTTTAAAATTTTAAATTTTTTTTCAAGAAGTCATTGATATATGTTAATATTTGTACTCCTTTCAATATGGTTGTAAATAAAAATTTTAACATCTGTTAGGAGTCATGAGGCATAACCACCTCTCCTGATTTGGAACATTTTCATTTTCTACCTGCAGCTCCTCTTTTGCACTTTCAGACTATGATGTGGATGTAGCCCAGAAGAGGAGTAAAGGCCCTTTTAATTATCCACATCTACACTTCCTGCTAACTGCTTTTCACTCTGTGTGAGGGTCCCTACATGCAGAGATTTCTGAAGGGAGGAAATTAAACCCTTCTCACTAGGGAAAATTCAGCTCTTAGAAAGTGTTTAATGTTGCTGAAGTTGAACGCAGGCCTACTGTTATTAGTAGGAATATTGCTAATGATTGTAATGTTTTTCGGCATTACCTCAGACTTTCCCTTTGGCAAATCCCTTTGAAAATCAGAGTGGCTGTTGATATCCTCCAAAACACTTTTGTGTTGCACTGGGAGATGGTTGTGCAACTTTTCAACATAAAAAGTTCCTTGAACAACAGTTTGGATATTTCAGTTCCCAATTTGTCTCCCTACTGGAAATTTTACATAAGAATGATGCATATTTTGAGGAGAAACATAACAAAATTGTATTCTTTTTTCACCTGGATAAAAGACCAGTATATGACCAGGGTCCATTGGATCCAATTTTAGTTTTGAGTTTCTGTTTTGTGCATTTCTAACTACGTGTACAGATCGACATTTCACCATGACTTTCATTGCTAGAAGAGGTCTTCAAAAGAAGAAAGAGAAAACAATTTTAGATACAACAAATTCTGTCTTATAATTATCATCAGGGCCCTTTTATAAATCTGAAATGCATTATGGAATTTTAGTAGTCTTTGCTATTTTATAATTAGTCATCATTTTATTTCCAACTCTGTTGAAAAGACTAAAACAGTTATTTAAATGGTAGAATGATAGAATCACTTAACAAGATGATGCATTAGTAAAATGTATAATCACTAAACTATTTTTCCTAATTTTGCAAGGGTTAAGATCTCTCTCTCTCTCTCTCTCTCTCTCTCTCTCACCCACATCCACACCTCAGAATGTCTTTATTAGCTAAAGGTAAAAGAACATTGTTAATTATCTACTATCTACCAGACATTGTTTTAGGAGTTTTATTTACATAAATTCTATTACTTGAATCTCACAATATACCAATAAGGTAATAATTAGTACTCCTGGTTTATCAATAAAGATACTAAGAGTCTGAGAACATATACAGTGTTTTATGTCTTACATTGTCTAGTATAGTAACTTACACCATGTAAACATTCTATGTATTTCAACTAATAAGTTATATTAATTTTTCAGGTAAAATGTATATTTCAGATCCATATGAGATTTTGAATAAAATACATGTACATTTATTAATTACAAAAAAATACAGAGTGCCTATTGCATATAAAACATGGTCCCTGCCTTTAAGGCACATTCTAGTCTTACAGGGTGCTTAGACATATATAGAAGTAACCATAAGACAAGGAAGAAAGTTCTGTGTTCTGGGATGACAGTGGTTTTGCAACAAAGGTGGTTATTTTTCCCAGTTGGAAAAATTATCTGTGATGGTGGATGGTCTTGTACATTCACCAGTGGGGAGAGAAAGGGTATTCCAGAAGAAGGGATTATTTCCAGCACACAGCTGAACATAGGAAAGAGGGCTGTTTACTTGCGGCCAACTAATGGTAGGTATCAATATAACAACCCGCTTCTCTGGATTTATATCCTTTATGCCAATACGTTTATACTGCAAAGTTTGCTTTTAGATAGCCAGCATTTATTTACTCCCATATCCGTGGATATTTATTCTTTTGTTTGTTGTAAGTTTTCACTGTGAATTATAGTCCTACATTGGTAAATTTATATATA
The DNA here is from genome assembly GCF_006229205.1 of Suricata suricatta. NCBI lineage: Eukaryota > Metazoa > Chordata > Mammalia > Carnivora > Herpestidae > Suricata > Suricata suricatta. The sequence goes on from NC_043704.1 coordinate 141,015,451, forward strand.
TTTTTTAATGTTAAATGTAACCCTAAAACATTATTATTAACTTGTCTATAACTCTCTTCATTTTTCATTACCACAATAAAACATATGTATGAATAAATATTTATGTAAAACTCATTTAGCTGGAATTCTACATTAATCCCATAAAATACAATTTCTTGGGGCACCTAGGTGGCTCAGTAGGTTGAGCTACCGACTTCAGCTCGGGTCATGATCTCGTGGTTTGCAGGTTCGGGCCCCAGGTCGGGCTCTGTGCTGACAGTTCAGAGCCTGGAGCCTGCTTCAGATTCTGTGTCTCCCTCTCTCTACCCCATCCCCATATTCATGCTTTGTCTCTCAATAATGAATAAATGTAAAATTTAAAAAAATACAATTTCTTAATTATTATTGCCAATAATTTTTACTAATTAACACACAGTTTTACATATATCAAAATTATATCTTAACATAGTTTTCTATATGCTGTTTGCTTATCATCCTCCTTGCTGAGTGATGCTTAAGGGTCCTACAGGGAGGCAGCAGACATAAAAATTAATGACTTGCTCAGATGGGTCTGGCCCCACTGCATGGCCTCAGGCAGGGTACTTAGCCTTAACTTTCTTACATAGTTTATTGCAAGTTTATCATGAGGTTTAAATAAGATACTGATTATATAAGGTCTTCATCCATGTCTGTCATGGAGTGGATGTGTAAGTAGAGATAGCTGAATTTCATTCCAGATCCTGTATACTCCAGAGCACATTAGCTGACCAGAACCTGGAATAAGATACACTAGATGCTAACTTGGAAATGTCTAGTCAACCAATTAGATTTAAGGGAGGAGGCTTGTCAAATAGGTATACGGATAGTTATTACTTTTGGATTATTTTGTTCTTCTCAACTCTGAGAAGTTGAGTTTAATAGAATTATGATTTAAAAAAATCATTGAAAACACATATCACAGTATGAAAGAGTAGAAAATTCCAACTGTTTAAGGTTGCATTTTTTTGAACAGGAGTGTAGGCACTTTTTTGAAACAGCCATACTTTATTATCTTACAGATAAATCCAAAGCAGATGGCAAAGTTGCTGTGGCAGCCAAGAAAAGGGTAAGATCATGTTTCATTATATAAAATATGCAGACTTCAAATTCCATTTGATTAAAGCTATTTTTAAAAGAAAATTGAATTAATATTTAAAAGCAAAATGACATATAATCAGTATTTTCTTCTAAATGTCAGTTGAGTGCATGTTTCCTTTTTTAGGTTGACACTAGAAATTTAATTTTTATGATTACTTATATCACTGTTACAGAATTATCAGAAATTAGAATGATAGCAATATTTAAAGTTAACAAGTAAGCAATTGCTTTTATTTAAATTATATTTCACATGCAGGGGTGCCTGGGTATCTCAGTCAGTTAAGTGCGTGACTTCCACTCAGGTCATAATCTTGTGATTTGTGGGTCTTGAGCTCTATGTCACACTCCGTGCTGATGGCTCAGAGCCTGGAGCCTGCTTTGGGTTCTGTTTCTTTCTCTTTCTCCACTCCTCCCCAACTCATGCTCTGTCTCTGTCTCTTAAAAATAAATAAATGGTAAAAAATTTGTTTTTAAAAGTTGTGTTTCACAGACGTACTCTCCTATACTAAAATCTTTTTGTATACCATGTTATTGGAATATGTGCAATCTCATGGAAGATTTAAATAAGTAAAATTTACAGCTTAATATGGACTTCACCTTGAAGTTGAGAACAGTATAAGCATTTGTATAAATCTAAACATAGAATCTTTAAATAAAATTAGTTTTTTAAACATTTCTTAATGTTTATTTACTTTTAAAAGAGAAAGAGAGGGGAGAGAGAGAGAGAGAGAGAGAGAGAGAGAGAGAGAGAGAGAGAGAAAGAATCTGAAGCAGGCTCCAGGCTCCGAACTGTCAGCACAGAGCCCAACATGGGGCTCAAGTGTATGAGCCATGAGATCATGACCTGAGCCGAAGTTGGACACTTAACCAACTAAGCCACCCAGGTGCCCCTAAAATATGTAAAGTCAAGAGAATTTTAAAAGAATTTTAATACATCATTCTGTATGTTCAGGAAGATGTTTAACTCTACCTATTGCCAAAACTTGATTGGGATAGGATGAACCTTTGACATTCTCCTCAAGTGAGAGTATGTTTAACAGGACACTACTGAAAAAGATAAAGAGTCAATGCTTAAAATAAATTCTTTGAGACAAATAATATGTTGGTGTCATAAAAAGAAATGTGGCTGAAAGGAAAGCCTATCCCTATAGTACTTCCTGTGTTGAACGGTGATGTTCAACCCAGGGAGGGCTGAGTGTAACCTGGAAGAACAGGAATGATTTTGGACACAAACCTATAGATGAACAGACAACGAAGTAAGTATTGTTTTTGTATTCTGAGTATGTATAGATCATTGGTCCTTTTAAAATCAGATTTTGTTTTACTCTTTGGCTTTTTGGCTTATAAAAGTAGTCTGTTCTTTTCGCTGGCTAAATAATGGTGCTGCAACTTTGCAGAGAGGAAGTCAAGGTTGCCTTTTAGAAAAGAAAGGAGGTGTGCCTGGATGGCTATGTTGGTTGAGTGTCCACCTCTTGATTTTGGCTCAAGTCATAATCTCACAGTTTGTGGAATTGAGCCCTACATTGAGCTCTGGGCTGATGACACAGAACCTACTTGGGATTCTCTCTCTCCCTTTCTCCCTTCCCCTCCCCTGCTTGTGTGTGAGTGCGCTCTCTCTCGCTCTCTCTCTCTCTCTCTCTCTCATAATAAATAAACATTAAAAAAAAGGAAATAGAACTTGTGTGTATGTCTGAAGATTTAGACAGATATTTGTGACATAGTACAGGATTGTTAATGTGGGTAGAATTGTTTTAGTCTCTTATAAAGGATATTTAGAATGAAAAAAGGATAAGAATAGTAACTAACATTTTTATCTACTGCTTTATTTTTACCAGTGATTCTCAATGAAAGTGATACTCCTGTCTTTAGGACAGTGCTATTTAAAGTGTGGTCTGCAGACCAGAGCTGGTCTATCAACTATTTATTATTGAGATAAGAGCCAAAAGTAAGAGGAACTATTTAGAAACATGTATAGTAATTCCACAGGGTCATTTTTTTTCTGTTGAATCTAATGATAAAATAGAATTTACATTTTATATTTGTTTTCTGTTTCACGTTTTTTCTAGTAACTTTTCTATGTTTTTGTTTTAGTTTTGTATACAAGTACAGATCTTGGGCAAATTGGGGACAAAACTAGTTCTCTAACACAGATAATTTGAGAGACATTATCCTATGAGATGTGTTATGAATTTGCAGAAGTGTCTTCTTGGGTTATAGTAATTTGGGGGATGCAGGGCATTGTACTGGGCAAAGGTAAAGAAACTAGATATCTTACAATGCATGGAACAGAACTGTATCACAGAAATGTCCAACATTTGGCATGACTTTTGAATGCGCTGCTAGACTCAACAAAGTACAGATATACAATTAACCCTCGAACAACAGAGGTTGGGGCACTGACTACTGTAGTCAGAAACCCATGTATAACTTTTGAGTCCCCCAAAACTTAACTACTAATAGCCTATTGTCAACTGAAGTCCTTACTAAAAACATAAACAATCGACTAATACAAATTTGTATGTTATATGTAATATATACTATATTCTTACAATACATCAAGCTAGAGAAAAGAAAATGTTAAAATCCTAAGAGAATCCACATTTACAATACTGTGCTGTTAAAAAGAAAACTGCATGTAAGTACAGTTCAAACCTGTGTTCTTTAAGGGTCGATTGTAATTGTATAGTGATTTAATACAAAATAATTCTGAAACGTAACATACGAGACAAAAAGCCAAGGGATTTAGAAGGCTTTTTATGGAGTACAAAACTGAAATGGAATAAAAACATTGTTCTCAAAATTATTGAATAATTTGCTTATTTTCTACTCAACATATTTTAATGTATTTTACTACATATTTAGCTATAAGCCTAGAAGTGCAGTTACTGAGAAATCATGGGAAACATTTACAAATCTGTAACAGGAAACTTGAGTTGCCTTTTAACAGTCTTAAAATCAAGTATTACTAAATACAGATATACGAAATGTATTGATCTTTTTGTATTTCAAAAAAATAAACATTTAGAAATATTTCATGGTATTGCTACCCTTTATATTTGTAAACACTTTACAATAATGATAAGAAATCTATATTTAAATATTTACATCTTGAGATTATTTTTAGGTAGTCTACTGTTTTCCAGTCTTACTCTGATACTGTCCCCAAAGTCTATCTTAAAATTCTTTATTATATAAGATGCAATATGAGATATTATTGCTTCTTTTTCCAAATTATCATCAAGATATTCCTTCTCACCTATTAAAAGTTATGGTCAAGTTATTTTCAAGTACTAGACCCTGCATGTGGCCCTGAATGTTGTGGGATTTCAAGAAAGGAGTTATATTTTCTGTGATATTTTGTGACTAGATCATCTCATGTCATAGCTCACAGAGAATTATTTTACTTATAGGGAATTATTTTGCCAATTTAATTTTGGAGACTGTAATACTTCTCATTTTCTATGCTTGGGCAGTCTATAATGTATTTTGGAATATTATCTCTATTTCAATTAAGATTAGTTTCTTTTCCGTCATCATATAAAATGCCTGATATATTGCTACTTAATTTAAAAGTAGTTTCTTTTCTTATGTCCACCTCTACTTCAGCTGGTACATTTTTCTAGAAGTCCTGTACAGAATGACTTTGACCATCTTAGTTTACTTATATCCAAATTTATTCATGATAGGGATGACTAGCATTTATCTTACTGATTATGTCTTCAAATGTTGCTGTCTCCCAAGCATACACATATAGAAATAGATTTTATTTTACTATAAGTGTATTTTATTTTTTCTTTATATTACAGTTAGAGTATTTTGAAATTATTCATGTAGTCAGATATGTTAATTAGTTCACAGGTTATAATTGCTGTATCAAAGAAACTCCAAATTACAGTGAGCCATACAAGATAAAAGTTTATTGATCTCTTTATTGTACACCTGACCAAAGGTGGGCCAGTGGTCCAGGGTAGGAGGAGGGTTGGCCCCACAAGATCATTTAGACTCCCAAGTTTTGTTATGCCAGCCCTGAGGGTGTTCTAGTCTATATGGTCAGATGTTGATTGCACTATCATGTCTACATTCTGGTCCATGAAAAGAGGGGAAGTGGAAAAGGAATACAAACAATTGGCTGACTAAGAAAACATTAAGTTGAAGGTGCACATGTCATTTTTCTTATATCCCATTGGTAAAATTTAGTAACATGGCCACACTCCGTGGCGAAGGGAAGGAAGGGAATGCAGCTTCTAACTGGACCAGTCTAGACACTCAGTTAGTGGTCTAAGGCTTTCATTTTAAAATAGAGAATGGTATGTTTCAAAGTAGTATTTCTTATAAAAGGGAGTGATTAGGTCTGATTGAATTGAGAAACACTAATGTCGACTGTCTCGTTTGACTCTTACAGTGCCAGTGAGAAATAGGTGTTATCACAACTGTTCTGACAGAAAACTATTCCGGAGATATTAAGTGACTAACAGGAGCATCAGATCCAGGGTAGGATTCCAATTCTGATGGTCCATAATACAACAGCTTCTGTTAACACTCTGGCTTTTTAAATCCCTTTACTATCTGTGAGATAACAATTCATTTTTTAGTATCTTTTTTTAAGTATCTGAAACACTTCATATATTTGACTCAAATAATCTTGAACTTCATGCTTGCAAATGGGCACAATCCTAGCTTTAAAACAATTCTTCATCTATATGGTGCTTTCAGATTACAAAGCATTTCCGCTAACATCATCTTTACTTCTGACCCTTGAGAAGAAGGCATAGCAGATGTTATCATCCTCATCTTTATTCACGAAGATCATTTATAGTTAGAGAAGTTAAGGAATTCTCCATATTCACACAGTGCTCCTTAGATAATTTTACTTAATCTTATTTTTCTTAGTTCTTATTAAAGTATTAGCAAAGCTAGTTCTATTAGAGTTTGAGCATTAATTTCAACTAATATGGTAGCTTTTATTTTTATATACATTTTGGATCTATGGATATTGAAGACAGTATTTTTTAAAGATAGAACTGGGGGCACCTGGGTGGCTCAGTCAGTTGGTTAAGTGTCCAGCTTGCTCAGGTCATGATCTCATGGTTTGTGGGTTCGAGCCCCGCATCAGGCCCTGTGCTGACAGCTAGCTCAGAGCCTGACGCCTGCTTCATATTCTGTGTCTCCCTCTCTCTCTGACCCTCCCCTGCTCTCTCTGACCCTCCCCTGCTTGTGCTGTCTCTCTTTGTCTCTCAAAAATAAATAAAAAACATAAAAAACATAGAACTGTCTTATATAAAACAAACATCTATAGAGTACAAAAAAAAGTTGCTGGTGTGAAACATGATGATGATGATGATGATGATGATGATGATGATGATAGTATGATGTGGGCTGCCTGGGTGGCTAAGTTGGTTAAGCTTTTGGCTCAGGTTCTGATCCCACAGTTCCTGAGTTTGAGCCCTGCTTCCGGCTCTGTGCTGACCCCCTACAGCCTCAGAGCCTGGAGTCTGCTTTAGATTCTGTGTCTCCTTCTCTCTCTGCCCCACCCTGCTTACACTCTGTCTCTCTTTCCAAAAAAATTAAATAAAAAAAATAACAGTATGATATATTAAATGGCTGTAAAGGCCAAGGATACACATACGTTAATTCACTTGATTCAACAAAAATTATGTGAGATAATCATTGTTGTCTGTGGTTCATGAATAAAGAAAATAGGCATAGGGATGTTCACCACTGCCAAAATTACAATACAAAGATCAATGATAAAAACAAGTAAGGTAGTTATCTGTACAGCCCCTTACCCTGGGTTGAAAGTCTTAATAGCCTATTTTATTTATTTATATAAACAAAGGTATATATGTACATGTATAAATGTTTTGTATTGTCTTTTTTTTACAACAAGGAGATCTTACTATATATATTATTCTACAGATTTAACTACTTGAGCAGTTACAGATCTGTTTTTAGCCTTCTGCATAGCATACCATAAGAGATACATCAGTTTTTAATCAGTAAGCTCTATATTGATGACTTTTGGGAGATTTTCAAGTTGCTCTTGTGGTTTGATACTACTACATGCAGTGCTTTAATAAGCATCTTTATACATATATTTTTAAATACTGATCCCATTATTTTTATTGGATAAATTCCCCACATGGGTTTGAAAGATTAAAGCTAACCACAGTGTCACTTGCCTCCCTTGAATCATGAAATGACCTTGAGGAGTAAGTTGTCACAGTTAGGTGTTGGCCTGCGTGGAGTTGCAGTGGCAGTCTCTACAACCTCTTTGAACCAAGATGTAAGAATGTTCCCACCTGGAATACTTTTCCTAAGTGCCTATTAGGAAAGTGCTTCTTGCGTCAAGTATGAGAGCTCTATATCCAAGCCTCTGCCATTCCCATAGGCCCCTTTTTAGCACTTCAGCCTCATGTTAAGAAAGATGTGAGCAGTAAGGTGCCCACACCTTTTCACCTGATCACTGCTCTGCCCAAACACAGCAGACTGAATGAAAGAGAATTAGAGTAAGTCTCACCTACCTCTCAGTTCTGCTTGAAAGAAAAAAAGGGGGGAAGACCTAGATTGTCTCCTAAGGCCCTTCCTGCTCTAATATTCCATGAAATATTTAGAGTGGCTCAGTAAGTAATTTCAGAATGTCAAGGGACTTGTGCAGACCAGAGTAAATATCTGGGTCACTTGGCCCGAGAAATGAAGAAATAAAAGAATAAACATAGTAGTGTATGGGGAAGACAGTGGAGTAGCTGATGGTGTTGCCTGTTACAGGTTCTTAGAGATGTTTGAATATAAAAACAAAGATTAGGAAATAGCGTATTGTGGCAGAAGGAATAGAAACTGATGAATGAGCCAGCTCTGCCTTCAAGGGCTAGTTCTGCTACTTAGTTGTGTGACCTTAGGCAAGTTAACATATTTGTGCCTCAGTGGATTAATCTCTGATTTGGGAATATTAAGAATTACTTGTATGGTTATTATAAAGGTTAACATGAAAAACAATTATAATAGCAAAGAGTTTACTACATTGTAATAGGTACTTGTGTAATAAATGCCTAGTACTTCTCTAATTTCTTCTTAGATAGAAATAGGAAGGATTTAAGAATATTTAAAATTTTCAGTTACAATAGCATCATAGTCTATTAGATAGTTAAAATTATGTAAGTCTTTTTTTTAGGGAAGTCCAACATTTTAATCATAATTTTTTTCAAAGTAATATAATAACATTGTATTTGGAGGACAGAATTTTTAAATCATCCCAAATCTGTCCCCTCAATTAAAATTTTTTATTAATTTTGTGCATTTTTAACAGTTATTTCTATATCCATATGTTTATTTGCATAGTTTTAATCATTGAGTAATGTACCATTATTTTTTTATTTATGTATTATATCACAAATCTTTTTCATGTTGATCTATGGTTCATATTACTTTTAAGAGCTTTTTTTTTTTTTTTTTAATTAGAGGAGTAGCATTGTGAAAAAACAAAAACAGGGGCACCTGGGTGGCTCAGTCAGTTAAGCATCCAACTTCCGCTCAGGTCATGATATCACAGTTTGTGGGTTCGAGCCCCACATTGGATTCTGTACTGACAGCTCAGAGCCTGGAGCCTGCTTCAGAATCTGTCTTCCTCTTTCTCTGCTGCTCCCCCACTCATGCTCTCTTTCTCAAAAATAAATAAATATTTAAACATTTTTAAAAATAGATATAAATCCTTTCTCAGCTATAATTTCAGCTTTAAAAGAAAAACAACTGTTAATAGTTTAATATACTTTATGTATGTATAAATATATGTACTATGTGTACAAATAAATATTTATGAATAAACAGCATATAATATTATTTGTATACATATATGTACATTATTAACATAAATGGAATGAATTAAACTTTTTTCATTCAATAATTTATTGTGGGGGCACCTAGGTGGTTCATTCGGTTAAGCGTCTGACTTCGGCTCATGTCAGGATCTCACAGTTCATGGGTTCGAGCCCTGCGCTGGTTCTGTGCTGACAGCTCAGAGCCTGGAGCCTGCTTCAGATTCTGTATCTCCCTCTCTCTCTGCTCCTATCCCACTCACACTCTCTGTCTCTCTCAAAAATAAGATAAACATTAAAATTTTTTTAAGTGATAGTATATTTTGACATCTTTTTAAGTCAAAGGTTTACGAGAGCTTACCCAGTTGCATAGCGTGTAATTTTATGGAAGTATATTCAGTTAGAGCACTCTCTTGGACATTTAGGTTGATTCCGAATTAGCAAAATTATAAATAAAAATTCAGCAACATCATTGTATACAAATCTCTTTAAATGTTTCTATAAATATTTCTACACTAAAAATCGCTAGAAGTGGGCTTGCTGGTTCAAACAGTAGGCATATTTTAAATTTTGCCAAATTGTTAAACATTTCCCATTCAGAATATCCCCAACATTATTGTACCAATTACAGTCCTGTTATTAGTGTAATAGAATATCTAGACTGCTTTAACATGTCAACTCTAGCCATTAGCAGCCTTTTTTCTCATAATTTGTTTTATTATATTTTTATTATAAATTTAGGTAATACATGCTAAGGAAAAAATACCAAGGAATACAAAAGTGTATAAAATGGAAAGTTTAAATCATTTTCTTCCCCCTTGTTATCCAACCTCTAACATTTCACTATTTCAAAATCTGAGTATAATGTCCATTTTTGCAAATTTGTGCAGGGATTTCAACAGAATAATTCCTATAAGTGAAATTGCTGGGGTAAATGATGTGAGTGTTTAAAATCTGGTTATACTTAAGGTACGATTGAAATATTGTTACATAGTGAGGGAAACAAAATAGGCATAACAACCAAATGTAATGTGAGATCCCAGTTGGATCCTGAAACAGAAAAATTAAAAAACTGATGCAATTTGAATTAGATCTTTATCTAGTTAAGAATTTTGCAGCAATGTTAATTTTTTGTTTTGATGATTGTACTATGATATGTGTAGTGTTAACATGAGGGGAAGCAGGGGGAAGGGTAGCTGGGAGCTTGTTTGAGCTCTATATGCAATTTTCTGTGAATCTACAATGATTTCAAAATCAAAGTTAAAAATTCTAGTCAAGTATTGTCAAATTCCTTTCAAAACAGCCATATCTGAATATTCTTAACCGATGCTTTTCTCACTGTCTTGCCAGATAGATATCCCCGGTCTTGACATATTTGTCAGTATTTAAAAGGAGAAAAACATGCCATTGTTATTTGCATTTGCTCTTACTTATTTTTTAATGAAATCGAGCAGCATTTAATGTACTTATTGGACATTATATTTCTTCTGAAAACTGCCTATTTATAGTCTTGCCTGTTTCTTCCATAGCTGGCCTCTCTCTCTCTCTCGATTGATTTGTAGGTGCTCTCTTTAGTTATTGATCCTTCATACTTTGCTAATATGCCACAAACATTTTTTTCAGTTTTCCTTTTAAGTTTTTTTTCTAGTCCTTTTTGCTGTACTTATATAGTGAAACTTTTCTTTTAGGACTTAGAGCTTTTGTGACATGCTATAAAAGTCCGGCTTTTCATTAAAACAAAATATGATTCATTTCATCTTTCTCCATTGCTGTTGGTGACACTTTGATGCAGATCCCTATGAATATTGCTTCCTTTCCCACCACATGTTTTGTTTCCCTCGGACATGTCGGGCTGTTCCGTCTCACCAGCAGTACGTGCAAATGCCACAGTCATCGACAGGTGTTACTACATGGAGATGTGGCCGCCAGTGAACATCACTCTTTGTTCTTTTCATTTGCATTTCTTTGACTTGAGGTAAATTGTGTCTGAGTTCTTAATATTTTCTTGCAAATTTCTATGAACATTTTATATACTAGTAATGAGAATATTAATTTTTTGTCATAGTTTCAATATATGCCTTTCCATTTTTTCCCCCTGGAAATACAGAAGTATTTGTATGTGGTGTGCTCACATCTACATTTCTGAGGTTTTTCAATTTCTGACTTGGCATAGACTTTTTCATAGATAGTAATGTGGGAGAGTGAGCAAGAAGGGGGACATGTAGAGGTATGCCGTCACGACGGTCTGGCCTAAGTCAGCTGCTTACCTCTGTAAGCTCTCAGTCTCCTCTTGTCACGTGGGAAGAGAGGAAGTATTGCAGAGTAAGTCTGCTCTGACAATTTGTATAAAGCACAGAGCACAGTGCTGTGTGCTTTATGCATTTCATAAATGTTAGCTATTATCATGGGAATATGGATTTAGTTTTATATGAGGTATGAGGATAGGGTGCAAAAATTTTATGCAACTTGCTAATGATGGGGTTCAGGACATGCTACCCCCAAACATGGTATCTTGGTATATGGAGTATTTCAAGTGGAAGGAATTTGTGAAATGGCACGTGCAGGGAAGATTTTCTGATTTTCTGGAGCAGGTAATAAGGGCCTCATGTGAGATGTCATCCCTTATACTGAAAGAAGAGGAGCAGTCTTACCTCTGAAGACAAAGGGAGCCCTGGAGGAATCCGAGGGAAGAAGCTTTACTGCTTGCCACAGTTTACTTCAGTTAGCTCCTCCCCTTCCCAGTCCTTCATGTATTCCCACGACCTTACTCTCTTCAAGCCTCACATAAAAGCTCTCAGGTTTAACTGCTTCTTTGGGTCTTCATGTTCTTAATGGGGCTCCCAGGTCACATAAAACTTACATTAGATAAATCCGTATGCTTTTCTCTTATTAATCTATTTTTTTGTTACAGGGCCCAAACTGAGAACTTAGAAGGATAGAGGAAAAAGACATTTTTCCTCCCCTACACTGCTAGTTATTCCAGTGCCATTTATTTAATTTTTTTAAAGTTTATTTATTTTGAGAGAGACAGAGACAGTGTGAGTTGGGGTGGGGCAGAGAGACAGGGAGAGAGAGAATCCCAAGCAGGCTCCATGATGTCAGCACAGGCCCTGACACAGGACTTGAACTATGAGGTCATGTACTGAGCCAAAACCAGGAGTCAGATGCTTAACCAACTGAGCCACTGGGGCACCCCTCCAATACCATTTATTGACTAACAAGTAATCTTCCCCTTCTTTTACTTCTTTTTAATAAACTTCTTTATAATGTATAATATGTCTTCTTAATAAAGTAACACGTGACATTTAACATGTCAAAAGACCCATTTCTATATCTATTCATCTATCTGGTCTCTGCATTTTAAGTTATTTATTTAGTTTTGAGAGAGAAAGAGAGAGAGAGCATGCACACACCACTACAAGCAGGGGAGGGACAGAGAGAGAGGAAGAGAGAGAATCCCAAGCAGACTCTGCATTGTCAGTGCAGAGCCCAAGGCAGGGCTCAAACTCACCACCTGTGAGATCATGACCTGAGCCAAGATCATGAGTCAAATGCTCAACCAACTGAGCCACCCAGGCATCCCAGCCTATCTAGTCTTAAAACAAATTTCAAATTGCTCTAATTATTGTTTATCTTTTCTTTAATGTATGGATTCATGATCCTTCATGACTATAATTTTTCAAAAATTGTTTTCGTGGGTTTTGTCTTTACTTTTTCAGATTGTATTGTCTGTGTATACGTGTGTGTATATATATATGTATGTGCGTATTTTCTGTATATTATGATGTCTTGCCATTTTGAAAAACCTTTTTAGCTGGGGAAGGACTGCCCCTTATAGGCAGCAAAGGGTGCATCTTTCATATACAAACCAACCAGTCCCAAGCCCATATCCCTCAACCACCTTCTTACCAAACTCAGAAACAGGAGACCATTATTTCCATTGCCCTAAATCACCCCAGAATCAATTACAAGACAACTCTATAAGCCAGAGCCCTCCAGAATTATTCAAACTAGCCAGGCCTGAATGGTTCACCCTACCCTACCTTGCCTTTCCTTTAGCAGCCCCAATAAAGGCACAATTTAAATAGTTTCAACTACATACAAATGAACTTTAGAATTATTGAGCGAAGTCCTGAGACAAATGCTGTTGAGATGATGATTAACATTTTGGAAAATCTATGCATTAAAGTGGGGAGAACGTACATGTTCATAATACTAAATATGCCCATGTAAAAACATAACTATCCTCTCTATTCATTTCTCTTTGTTTTTTTAATGTAAAATTTTATATATTTTTAATTAAGGCTATCTCAGATATTGTTACTAGTTGGAAAAGGATCTCTTTGTCATTTGGTTTCCTAATTTGCATGTATGTATGGGTATCTTTTTTTCCCTAACACTTTGCTTTTTATTATTGCCAAGAGGTTAACTTGTAACACTTTGAAAGACAAAATTAGTGATCATTCTCTTGATTTATACATTTATGTATGAGGAAATTAGTCTGTTATATTTTCTGAGGAAAAAAATTCTTTTCCCTAAAATTATTGCAAAAATTCTTCATACTAAAAGAAGGAAATTTTCATTAGCCCAATTATAGAATGTTGCCTATATTTTATGACTAGATGTCTAGATATTTGTGTTAATTAATAAGCTTGCTGTTAATATGGAATTCATGTACTGCAACTCACTTGATTCACTAGCTTTATATGCATCTTTCCCCAAAGATAAATATTATAATAGATCCTTACTGCTGGCTTCTAGCCCCAGGCAGAGAGAAATGTCTGAAAAGAAGAATAAGCAGAAGAACCCCTTGGGAAGAGTCACAGTCAGAATTCAAAACTCATTTGGTTTCCTTTTGGATTCCTTGTGGGTGTTGTTCACCTTTCCATAGATAGGCCAGTGTTCCCCAAACTTGACTCATTCAGGTATTCCATCACCATTTTGCCATTTTCTATGTTGTTAGTTACTATAGTTTTCTTCATTTGACTTAACATTTTTCTTAATTTAACTTTTTATTGAGGTAAAATTTAAACACAGTGGAAGATCTTAAATGTAGAGTTTCATGAGTTTTTAAGTGCATACAATCCTGTAACTATCATCCCTGATCCAAATAGAGAATATAGGAGCGCCTAGGTGGCTCAGTCAGTTGATCGTCCGACTTCCGACTCTGGTGATCATCTCATGATTTGTGAGCTCAAGCCCCACATCCAGCTCACTGCTGTCAGTGCAGAGCCCACTTCTATCTTCTGTCCCCCTTTCTCGGCCCCTCCCCTGCTTGCGCTCCTCCAAAAATCAATACATATTTAAAAAAAAGAATATATTTTTATCACCCCAAAACATTTCCTAATTAAAAATGTAATTGTACTGTTTTGTTGTGCATTGCATTTTTCAAATACATATATATTAATGTAGAAAATCATCCATGTAAATCATCCTTTCTTACTAATTTCAATTATCCCATACCACTATAAAGCAGTGTTGTGAAACAGACTTCCAGGGAAGTGATTATTTTTATTATGATTTTGTTTTTAAGTAATCTTTACCCCCAACATGGGGCTCAAACTCACAACCCCTAAATCATGAGTTTCATGCTTCCTGGACTGAGCCAGCCATGTGTCCCTGATTTTTAACAAGATATTCTTTAGTAACTTAATAACTAAACATGCTTAATTAGGTTGCAAGATTTTCCTCTTTTATCTTGAATTTCAATCTGTGTGAATTCTATAGGAAAACTATTAGCAGTAAAGTACTAAAATTAGACAAAATGGATTGATCTTGGATATCTAGAATTTGAGAGCCAGAGAGAGTGCACCCACTGGGGAGAGGGGTACAGGGAGAGAGAAAAAGAGAGAGGGAGAGAGGGAGAGAATGAGGATCTTAAGCAGGCTCCCATGCCCATCTTGATGTGGGGCTCAATCCCATGACCTGAAATCATGACCTGAGCCAAAAATCAAGAGTTGGACCCTCAAAGAACTGAGCCACCCAGACACTCCCCTGGTTTTTATATACCAATTATGAGAGCAAACAAAGATCCTTGACTCAGGGTACCTGTTTTCTGGTGTGAATGGCTGTATTTGCTCTTTAAAAAATTTTTTTTAATTTACTTTGGGACTTAGATATTTGCCTTACCCTTTCTTTGCTTTGACTTTCAGTCAATGGATCTGACTTTAGCCAAATTTGCCTCCTTATCATTCCCAGAAGATGGTCGGTGGGTGCTGAGGGATAGAGAGAAAATATGCCTTTTCTTCCCTGGAGATGAAGCAACAGTGTCCTAGTGTGAAGGTCATGTGTGCTATTCTCCAAGTTCACAGGGCTCACTTGCCTTGGAAGAGGTATTGGCTAGCAGCTGGCTATTCAAGGCAATTTTGCCATCACAGGGCTGCTGTTGCTGCTGGGGTGTATTTCTGAGGGGTGCTGTAGAAGGTGCAAGTGGAGAAGAGTATTGGTGATGCCTTCTTAAACCAGTGATTTCGCCACTGCAGTGATTATCTGAGAAAATTCAAGGTTTGTCATGCAGATGTGGTACTTTGTAAACAGAAATTTACGTTTATCAATAGTTTTTTCTTTTAAGAATTGTTTTCTTCCTAATTACTGAAAACAAACAAAAAGTATCATTTTTGAATGTTGACACTAAAATAATAGAAGTGTTGAACAGAATAGTTTTTGTTTTTATTTTTATTTTATTTTTTTATTTTTTTTTTTAGCTTTTCATTACGGTTTATTTTTTTTACTTTTATTTATTTATTTTTTTAATTTATAAAGTTTCATGTTTTTTTAACATATGCAATTATTTTCCATCCTTTACAATACAGTAGTTGCAATGACACTCAAAACAGAAAAGCAAAGTAAAAAATCAAAACACCAACTTCTGTTTCATGTAATTAGACTTATACAGAAATTAGAAGGTTAAGTAACAACTAGTTAATCACCTAATTTCACAGCTATCTGAAGTGGCAATTGTTATATAGCAGCTTATCTATGATACATTCAAGATAAATGATACAATATATCACTTGTTCATAGGCTACAACACAGCCTGCTTAATATAACGCCCATTTAAAAATTCACTCCAGATATTAATTCACTTGGAATTTTAGTTCTTAAATACTTAAAAGCTGGTGTCACAGATTTCAGAAATTCAAAACTTTTCAACTATAACTCTCTATGTTTTCTAATCTATATTTTAATGTCGAGCCGGAAGGCAATAGAGATAATTCTACAAAATGTGATTGCTCGCTCTTTTGTTAAGAAACAAAAAGTCTCTTCATACTGAGTCCCGGTTATCATAGGTGTCGTCCTTTGTTATTTGGAGCGAAAGGTTATGTTATGCAGCTTTCTTCCACTTATTTTGCTGCTTATATTCATTACAAGTATTATCCTTTTTCTCTGATTCAAAGACCCATCAGTCACCTCTCCCACATCAAGCTATATCCAAGATGAATCTGTTTTTCCTCTAAAGCTTGGAATATTTCTCATCCACTATCACCTTCCTTATCCCATTTCATTAAAACCAAAAACAATGTTACTAATAAATAGAGAGTGGTTATTGACTTAATGTACAATAGGAATTTGAATAATGAGTTTGTATTTTATAGACTGTAGCTATTGCACTAGATATTAAATGATCTTTCTATGCCTAATAGTTTTTCTATTTGCAAAGGGAAAGAGTCATCATTGGAAAAAATAGTGTCAGTGAAAATTAGTAGAATTTACTTATAACTTATTAGAATCCGTCTATAATTTCAAGTTTGTAAACATTTGGCTTCTTCCAACAAGCCTTCCAAATTTTCATTTACATTAGACAACACAACCCTATTGCCTTTCTTGAAGACCTGCAAAATTATTACCTTTTAATCCCTTAAAATTATAATGACTTTGAAATGATATTTATCTTTCTTTTTGCTTATGTATTTCATACCTTCACTTTGATCCACAAATAGTTTGCTCTATCATGAAATTCACATGTTAGGTACACATCTTAAATCTGTATGTCCCCTACATAGTGGGGAACATAGTCATACAGATTAACGGGAAATATATCTTGCCTAAGTGCAAGAATGTCTTCCATTTTCAACCTCTGGAATCCTCAAAGAGTTGACTTAAAGTCTTGGTTCTAGATACAATTTCTTTTTTTTTCTTTTTTTTTGTAACTTTATTTATTTAATTTTTTTTTAGAATATAACACTATTTTTTAACATATGCAATTATTTTCCATCATTTACAATACAGTAGTTACAATGACACTCCAAATGGATAAGCAAAGTAAAAAATCAGAACCCCAACTTCTATTTCATGTAATTAGACTTATACAGAAATTAGAAGGTTAAGTAACAACTAGTTAATCACCTAATTTCACAG
>NC_043704.1:141032832-141054048 GCF_006229205.1 Suricata suricatta
TTAATAACCTTTCCTTAAAGAATATATTTTTTAAACTATGGTCTTGTGTGGAGTCTATGCATTCCAACATAGAAGAGAGATCAACCTCTTTTGCACAGTGCTGAGGATAAAGGCTCAGAAGACTTGACAGTGTCCATGGATCACAGAATCAGGCGGTTATCTTTACTACTTAAGTTGAGGGAGCGAAGACACAGATAATGAAGCTCTCAATGATCATTCTTTTATCCAGAAAAAAGTGTAATGTGGGTACTGTAAGCATTGAATGCTCTTGTGCATCACCTTATATAGCATTTAACTGGTATGTAGGCATACCTCATTTTATTGCACTCTTTTCTGTTGCACATCACAGATATTGTGTTTTTTTTTTAACAAATTGAAGGTTTGTGGCAACCTTGCATTATGTAAGTCTGTTGGCACCAATTTGCCAACAGCATTTGTTCCCTGCTTATCTCTGTGTCACATTTTGGTAATCCTCGCAATATTTAAACTTTTTTGTTATTATTATATTTGTTACACTGATCTGTGTTCAGTGATCTCTGATGTGACTATTGTAATTGTTTTTGGGTGTCACAAATCATGCCTATGTAAGATGGTAAACTTAATTGACAAATGTGTTCTGACTGCTGCATTGACCATCCATTACCCTGTCTCTCTCCCTGTCCTTGGGCCTCCCTATTCCCTAATACCTACGATACTGAAATTAGGCCAGTTAATAACCCTATAGAGGCCTCTAAGTGTCCAAGTGCAAGGTAGAATTACAAGGTCTCTCACCTTAAATCGAAAGCTACAAATGATTCAGCTTTAATGAGAGAGAGGCATGTCAAAAGCTGAGACAGGCCAAAGGTTTGGCCTCTTACACGAACCAGCCAAGTTGTGAATGCAAAGGAAGAATTTTTGAAGGAAATTAAAAATGCTACTCCAATGAACATATGAATGATAAGAAAATAAAAGTCTTATTGCAGATATGTAGAAAATTTAGTGGTCTGGATAGAAGATCAAACCAGTCATAACATTCCCTTGAGCCAAAGCCTAATCCAGAGGAAGGCCCTATCTTCAATTCTATGAAGGCTGGGAGAGGTGAGGAAGATATAAAGAAAAAATTTGAAATTAGCAGAGATTCGTTCATAAGGTTGAAGGAAAGAAGGTGTCTTTACAACATACAATTGCAAGGTAAAGCATAAGTGCTGATGTAGAAGCCATAGCAAGTTACCTAGAGGATCTAGCGAACATCATTTACGAAGATGGCTCCATTACACAACTGATTTGCACTGCAGGTGAAATACCCTTATAGTGGAAGAAGATGCCATCTAGGACTTCCAGAAGTCAATGCCTGGCTTCAAAGCTTCAAAGGGTAGGCTGACTCTCTTCTTCGAGGCTATTGTCCCTGGTGACTTTCATTTGAAACCAATGTTCACTTAGCACTTTAAAAATTTTAGCGCCCTTAAGAATTATGCTAAATTATCTGTTCTGCCTGTGCTCTATAAATGGAACAACAAAGACTGGATAACAGCACATCTTTTTACAACATGTTTTACTGAATATTTGAAGCCCACTGTTGAGACCTACCACTCAGAAAAAATGATCGCTTTTAAAGTATTACTGCTCAGGGGCGCCTGGGTGGCTCAGTCGGTTAAGCATCTGACTTCAGCTCAGGTCATGATCTCACAGTTTGTGGGTTCAAGCCCCGTATCAGGCTCTGTTCTGACAGCTCAGAATCTGGAGCCTGCTTCAGATTTTGTATCTCCTTCTCTCTCTCTGCCCCTCCCCCATTCATGCTCTGTTTCTCTCTGTCTCAATAATAAATAAACATCAAAAATTAATAAAACAAAATAAAATAAAATATTACTGCTCATTGGCAATGCACACAGTCACCCACGAGCTATAATGGAGATGTGCAATGACAGTAATGTTGATTTCATGCCTGCTAATTCAACATCCATTCTGTAGCCCATGGGTCAAAGAGTATTTTCAACTTTCAAGTCTTATTACTTAAGATATATATTTCAAAAGGTTATCGTTGCCGTAGAAGGTGATTCCTCTGATAGATCTGGGCAAAGTAAATTGAAAACCTCCTGGGAAGGACTTACCATTTTGGATGTCATTAAGGACATTTTTGATTCATGGGAAGAGGTCAAAATATCAACATTAACAGGAGTTTAGAAGAAGTTGATTACAATCCTCATGGGTGACATTGAGTTAATTCAAGACTTCTGGGGGAAGTGACTGCAGATATAGTAGAAATAGCAAAAGGACTAGAATTAGAAGTGGAGCCTGAAGATGGGACTGAATTGCTTCAATCTTGTGATAAAACTTGAACGAGTGAGGAGTTGCTTGTTATAGATGAGCAGAGAAAGTGGTTTCTTGAGATAGAATCTACTCCTGGCGTAGATGCTGTGGAGATTGTTGAAATGACAACAAAGGATTTAGAATAGTAGATAAATGTGGCTGATAAAGCAGTGGCAGGGTTTGAGAGGATTGACTCCAATTTTGAAAGTTCTCTTATGGGTAAAATGCTGTCAAACAGCATCACATACTACAGAGAAATTGTTTGTGAAAGGAAGAGTCAATTGGTGTGGTAAACTTCACTGTTGCCTTATTTTAAGAAATTGCCACAGTCATCTCACCCTTCAGCAATCACTACCCTGATCAGTCTGCAGCCATCCGAGGCAAGACCCTCCACCAGAAAAAAGATTAGGTCTTACTGAAAACTCAGATGATGGTTAGCATTTTTTAGCAAGAAAGTATTTTCGAATGTTTATTTATTTTGAGAGGGGGAGCACATGTATGCACATGCAAGAGGGAGAGAGGGAAAGAGAGAGGGAGAGAAAGAATCCCAAGAAGTCTCTGCACTATCAGCATAGACCCCTATGTGGGACTCATGAACTGTGGGATCATTACCAGAGCTGGATATCAAGTCGGGTGCTTAACAGACTGAGCCACCCAGGTGCCCCTAAAGTATATTTAAATTAAGGTATGTACATTGTTTTCATAGGCATAATGCTCTTGTATGCTTAATAGACTACTGTATAGTGTAACCATAGTTTTTATATGTACTGGGAAACCAAAAAATTCATTTATTCCAATATTGACTTTGTTGGGGGTGGTCTGGAACTGCATCTAAAATATCTTCAAGGTAAGCCTGATGTCAATTCTAGGAAGTCTTCCTTAGAAACTTTATGTTCTAACATTCCTGTTGCTTTAGGGAAAACTATGTGTAAATAGGAATTGTTTGCAATTCACTTGGATTTTTAGAATCTCCAAATAGAGATCAAATAATCTATTTTACTGGTACTATTTAATCAATAAACAGCATGACATAAGTTCTGCTTTTCATGGGGATCTTTACTCCCTAGATACCTTGTTTTTATTAGCTTTTAGTATTCTCAATCTCTTTTTAGATAGAACTGAAATCTTTCCTATTTTTTTAAACCATACTGAATTTTATGTTATATCCCTACTATATGTAGTCAAAGACTATTAAAAACAATTAAGTCCAAGACCTTAAAAATGATCAGTGAAATAGCTAATCATAGAGTTTCTTGAAGTATGCTGTTACTGGTATCCCCAGCCATGATTGGAAGGTGTTAATAGAAAGTCTTTCATGCCTTCTATTTAAGGTGGTCTAGTGGTCAGCTTCTATTTTTAGGGAAAATATTCTCCTGTGTTTCGGCTCACTGCTTGAATACACACTCCAGTGTTTTCTCTGCTAAGCCCCTCAAAGCAGAGAAATCCACAGTGCTTCAGTGAGATCTTACACATGGCTAAAGATAGTACAGGGGACAGCAAGATATTTATAAGTCATGTTGCCAAGGACTGATCTCTGATATTGTCCAAATCTTACAGGAATACTGAGCTCTACTGAGAGTGACCAGACTGGAGTATATGGTAATTGACTGACATTTATGTAAGAAGCACTAGATTGGTATTCCCTTGGTTAAAGTCATGGTTAAAATAGAGCTAGAAAATGATTATTTAACTTTCCCCCTTTTCAAAGAAGAGTGAAAAACAATCATTATCTAGGTCCAAAGATGTAACTTTATTATTCGTACTCCCCAGATACTCAGATTAAGTAATAACCATCACTTACAGTGCTGCATAAAACTGGTTTTCATCCTTATTCCAAGCATATTTTCCCAATAGATTTTCCAAAGGGAAATGAGAATATTGGTATTTCCTTCTATATGATAACTTTTGACAAGGAGTTTGTGTACATTAATCAAGGCACAGATTCATGTTTGGAAATTCTGTCAAAGTAGGCAGCTCTTTAGTGATCATTGACTAATAATTACTCTCAATGGAAGGTTACAAAACATATTTATGTTTTCTATGAGCATAAAATGCTAAATCAAAATTTTATGCCCTTGGATTTAACACAGCTAACAAACTTGTTCTTAAAAATAAAATGATTTTCATTTAGATGAATAGTGACTTAAGGAAATGAAGTTACTCTATGAAGATTATATAAATCCGATGTAAATGCAATTCCTGTGGATTATCTGACCTTGGCAATTAAAGACAGTTCTATCAGTTGTCATTCTAGCCAGCAATCCTAATTATCATTATATATATGGATACACACGCACACGTTTCACAGTAAATGGCATTTGCTCTTTTTATATATGGCTCTTGGTTTTTTTTACATCTAACAAGAAAAGAATTAATATTTTCTTTGATTTCCTTATAATCAATAACAATGTATAACATTGTATTTGTATGGATAGGTGTAGAGTAGACTAATGCCTGAGAAACTCTAGTTTTCATACAAGTCACCTGGAGAGCTTATTTAAATATGGATTTCTGGGCCCCACCTCCTGAGTTTCTGATTCAGTAGCGCTAAGATGGGCATGAGAATTTGCATGTCTAACAAACTCTCAGGTGTTGCTGACTCTGCACATGGTGGTCCTGACTCTGAATAGCATGGGGCTCAACAACATAGGAGAGTCAGCAGCGTAACATAGGAAGAGAAATGGAAGTGATGGGATAGGTAAAGATTATAGTATCTATTTGTGGGTTGCATAGTAGCTCCCAAAAGATATGTTTACCCAGAACCTCAGAATGTGACTTATGTGGATTAAAGATCTTTGCAGATGTAATTAAGGTGAGGATTTTTATATAAAATCATCCTGGATTAGGTGGGCCCTAACCCAATAATTGTCCTTAAGAGTCTGTCCAGGGGCACCTGGGTGGCTCAATCAGTTAAGCATCCGACTGTTGATTTCAGTTCAGGTCATGATCTCATGATTCGTGGGATTGAACGCCACATCGGGCTTTGTGCTGACAGTGTGGAGCATGCATAGGATTCTCTGTGTCTCTGTCTCTCTCTCTTGACCCACCCCTGCTCTTGCCCCCCCCCAATAAATAAATAAACAAAAACAAAAAGAGTCTGTCCATAGGAGACAGAATTCTATCCTGCAGACCTGTAACAAAATCAATTTCTGATGCTTTACCAAGTTCGTGGTAATTTGTCATGGCAACGTTGGGAAACTAATGGCCATAATTCCAGCCATACCAAAGTGCTAAGTTCCATCTGTTTGTTATAGGCTCTAAGCAAAACGGATAGAACTCCAACACTCTGCCAGTGCACTGGTCTAACAGGTAAACAATGATTGGACATTGACTAATTGTTGAGTACTGTTAGATACTTTCTGGAATGTTATTTAATTTCATCTGACCCTCAAATGCTCTGACGTAGTTATTTTTTTCTAGCAGTAGTTGTAAAAGAATATCCTGAAATGCAGAATGGTCATTTAGTTGGAAAATATTTATTAGGTGTTGACTTCATATCAGGCTCTTGCTAGATATTCCAGTGGTCAGTGAGTTACCAAAAGTGATGCAGGTAATAAGTACCAGGGATTAAATTCAAACTGTGATCCTGTCATTCCAAAAGTACTGTTCTTCTCCATCACATTATGTTTTATCACAGGCTTGGCGCAGGAAAGCACAGGGCATTTGGCAATACTGACTAGTTCATTTTGGCTGCTGTGGATTATTTAACAAAGTAGGAAGGAATTTACTATCTCTAACAGAAATCTTCCTGATTTGTGTTAGTTACTTAACTGTATTTCTTTCTATTAATACCTATGAAGTGTTTGTACTTTGTTACCTTAATCTTATTTCCCCTTGTAGCGACCCTTTCAATATAAACTCAAATATGCACATAATTTAAGCTGATCCTTAATAATGAAATAGAAATAATAGCTCTACATTGCCTTCAGAGATGTAGATCAATGATTTAGACAATCTAGTTCCATATGCTTTTGTACCTTATTTACTTTCATATATATATATATATGTATATATATATATATATATATATATATATATAAAACAATTCTGGAAAACATATTTGAATATTAGTTTGAGGTTGAAGATCACAAAAAAAAACACATTTTTTTAGCATCATAATAATATGAATTCTCTGAGTGTTTTATACAAACTTCCCTTGAATGATTATTAAGGTACTTAAGCTGTTTAATAATGCCTTGAGAGTTATTAAATTCAACCTTCATCTCATTATAGTTAATGCTTTTGAACAGAACAATATGAATGGCACTCTGCTAGCTGCTAAACATTTAGTATGTTAAAAAAAAAATGTTCCCATCCTTGCAGTGTGGATGCTTAAAATCAGTGTAACTATGATCAGTGTAACTATGAAAGATTTAGACCAAATGGGCTGAAATACTGCTCACTTCAGCAGCTAAAAGTGAAAAGACAAAGAAGCAAACAAACATAGAGGTGAAACTGGCATGGAGGTTCTGTCATAGGAGATGAGGGTGAATTGTATGAATTCCTTAAAAGCCTAAATCGACAAACATGACAGTACAGAATGGACCCGAACACTGACACTGTATTTTCCTTGTGATATTTGTGTTTATTGTATCTCTGTCTGAACACTTATTCATTCATTTATTCTACGGACACTTTATGTACACCTATGGAATGCAAGGTATGGCATGGAGACAAATGTATTACCCAGTGAGAAGCTAAGTCACATATACCAGTAACTGAAATACGAGACAAGAACTCTGACTTAAATGACGTAGATCATAAACTCTTATCACAGAAAAGTTCAGGGGACAGTATAAATTCTTCTACATCTATGAATTGACTACAAATTTTCAGCTATCTTTTGAGTTTTGATTTCTTATTTTAATGCATTTAGTCTAAAATAGTGGTTACTTTAATACTCGTGGGACTTCCTTTGTGACCTAGGAGGTGGCCAGATTTGTAAATGTTTAAGGTTTGAAAACAATATGTATTCGTTAATTATTCAGTTTCAGTTTCGATATGTGTTTATTAGATTAAACTTAGTATTTGTATTGTTGAACCCTTCTGTTTCTTTGCTAATTATTTTTGCTTTGTAAGTTTTTTATGGGAAGTAAATTAAAATATCCCATTTTAACTGTAAATTTATCAGTTTCTACTTGTAATTCTTTTCTGTTTTGCTTTATATATTTTATAGTTAAGATTTTATGTATATACAAGTCAGGACTGTTATACTTTCTGGGCAGATTGTTTCTTTTTGCATTAGGTAATAACTTTTTTAAATCTCTGATTATGCTTTCTTCTAACACTAATATTGCTACATTGGGTTCCTTTTGTTGTCATCGATATATTCTGTCTCTTTGTTTTCTATTTTTCCATGTCACCAAATTTTTTAAAAAAATTATACCTTTATTGAGATGTAATTTGTTCACTCTTTTAAAGTATGCAGTTCAGTGGTTTTTAGTATAATCACAGCTCTGCGACTAAGACCACTTTATAATTTTAGAACATTTTTTCATAAATCTAAAAGGAAACCTCATACCCATTGGCTGACACTGCCTATTTCCCACCTTTTCCTAGTCCCTGGAAGCTACTAATCTATCTCTGTCTCTATGGATTTACCTTTTCATGGACATTTTGGATAAATGTAATCCTACAACATGTGGTCTTTGTGTCTAACTTTTTTCACTTTTCACTGAGTGTAATGGTTTCAAGATTCACCCAGGTTCAGCATTTGTCAGTACAATTACTCATTGGTTTTAAAGGCTAAATAATATTCCATTGTATGGATAGATTATATATTATCTATCCATTGATGGGTTGTTTCTACTATTTAACTATTATGACTAATGCTGCTGTGAATATTTATATACAATTTCTTGTATGGACATAATATTTTCATTTTTTGAGGGTATATACCTAGGAGTTGAATTGCTGATTCATATAGTAATTCTACGTTTAACATCTTGAAGAACTATCAAATTGTAATGGAACCTTGCATCTAAAACAAGTGGCTCCACCATTCACGTTCCTGCCAACAATGTATGGAGATCCCAGTTTCTCCACGCCCTTCATCTCATCTTTGCTTAGACATTAAAATCCTGAGCCCTTTTGCCCTATCCTGGGATACAGTTTTAGTAGGCCTACATCATGTCAGTTCTTATCTATATAGTTTTGGATTCCACATGTTTCTGGCATCCAAATAGTTTTTTTTCTTTGTCTAAAGGTCATATATGTATGAAAACTTAAATATTGATTTACTTAGTATTATTATGTGTTTGTGAAGTAAGGAAGGGAAATAGATATGGGAGATGGGCATTCATAGTGGATTAGTGTACCATTCCTGGAAGTTGAGCAGATTGGTATAATTGTAGTGATTATGAAGTGGTTGACTTAGAGTTGCAGGTGTGGTTGATACCTAAGGGTCAGAGTTTTTCTTGGGGCACGTAGATGACTCAGTTGGTTAAGTGTCCAGCTTCGGCTCAGGTCATGATCTCATGGTTCGTGGGTTCAAGCCCCACATCAGGCTCTGTGCTGACCACAAATTCAGAGCCTGGAGCCTGTCTTCAGATACTGTGTCTCCCTCTCTCTCTGACCCTACCCTGCTCATGCTCTTTCTGTCTCTCTCACTCTCTCTCTCTCTCTCTCTCTCTCTCAAATAAATAAAAACATTAAAAAAACAGTTTTTCTTCTGGACTAAATTACTTGGACCATACTCATTATCTTACTGAACTCATCTAGTCTCATTTGAACTAATTCATCTTTTTGTTGTTATAGATGCAAATTTCCAGAAACACTGCTGAAAAGAAGAAACCCAAATTTAGATGGAGGAAAAGGTATGGTGAAAAGCATTATGATGATATTGAAATGTATATAATGGATTTAGTTATTATGACATTTCCCCCTGATTCTTGATTCTTTTTCTCTAGGGAAGCATTAAAATTTTCTAAAGGAATTAAAGTGGTATTCTTAGAAGTATGGAGAAAGTTTTATGTTTATATAAATATGTTGAACCAAAGCTGTGTTAGATTAATATCATGTGAGCAACCAGATAAAAAGCAGGTATTTAGTTTAAAATAGTGCAAACCAGAAACAGGCCTTTATGATAAATTGATAAGTCACCGATGACAGGTTTTAGTGTTTATCACTGAACCGACCATACAGTTTATTTACTTTTTTTTTTTTTGGATGAATGATAGTTAGTGCTGTATTAAAAGGAGTTCTGCTCAGAGACAAAGAGTGGCTCTGATGTGGTAGTGCTTCTCTTATTCTTTGTCCTTTTTCAGAGGATGAAAATTAAATTTTTAAAAAGACGTACTGCCTTATCTAGTCATATTTCACAGTAACCCCGTCAAATAGGTAGGGGGTATATCATCATCATCATCATCTCTATTTAAAAGATGAAAAATTTAGGACATATAGAAATTAAGTGGCTTTCTCAAGATCCTTCTGTCTAGAGAAAATACATTTGAACAAATGTCTTCTGACTCTAAATCACTGACACAGTGTAGTGGAAAAAGCATGGATTTTGCAGTCTAAAAGAGTTTAGCTCTGTCATGTTCAACCATTACCTACATTGTCAAATTTCTCAATTTTGCAGAACTTCAGTTTCTTTATAAAGAAAACTGAAAGTTGCAATTACTTAGTGAGGTTGGGGTTGGGGAAAGGATTACATAAAAAAGTCTATATAAGTTACTTGGTAGATCATTAGTGCTTTTCACCTAGTGAGGGCTCAGATCAATATTATTCGCCTTTGGTTTTTCACTGGATCATGCTGCCCTACTGTATAAAACAACCAAGGCAAGTCACCTCACGATAAAGAACTATATTCATAATTTACAATTATCAATGAATATACATAATGGCCATTTAAATATACATGATTGATCTTTTGCAACTAAATCTGTCAAATTCTTTTTCTAGGAAAGCTATTTTAAAATGCTCTTTTGAAAATGTTTGTTCAGATGATGCCATATCAAAGGAAAACATGGGTATGTGAAGGCCTGTCTGCTTCTGGTTCTTCCTCTATTTAATGCTACCGAATGTGGTCGTAGTTCTTTGAGGGAAAATAAATGTTTTGATGTTGTGTGTGTGTGTGTGTGTGTGTGTGTGTGTGTGTGTATGTGTGTGTACATAGAAGAGAACTATTAGTGAGTCATTTTTGGTGCTCATTTTGTACTAGGTATTTTCAGTTGTCTTTAGGTTTCTATACTCTTGAATTAGATTTGGCTCTGTCATGTATTTAATTTCTTTTAAAAAGAAAGCACCAGCAGTTGTGGGAGGAAATACCTCCATCAATACATTAAAATCCAGACCTCTCCATTCCAAAATTATTGGGGTCCTCGGGGTGCCAAAGGGAGAGAAAGAAGAAAAGCAGCAGCTTGGGGCTTCCAGCTGAATTAATTGCCTTTGGTATGAGAACACAGTAGGGTGCATAGGGAACACAGGGAGAAAGTTTTAGTTCCCAAAACCACTTTACTCTTCCTTCATTTTTGTTAGCCTTGAAAAGTAGGCGAATGCTTAATTGCAAGATGGAACTTTGGCAGCCACGCAAAAAGGTTTCAAAGCCCATAAAACCCCAAGAAATTATCTGTGCCATATTCCTTCTCCTTTGTGGCCACCCCCAGGTCCCATGGCACTCCCTTTCAACTCGATAAGTGAGCCATTCATTTTTAGTCTTCTTAAAAGAAAGGGAAACAGTCAAATAAGGACAGACTTGTTATTTTTTTTTTAAATCCTTTTATTCCTGTCCTAAACCACCACAAAATTCTGTTGTTTCTATGTCTTCTTAAATTTATTCTGCTGCTGCTTTCCTGCTAACTCAGGTGCCTTTTCTTGGCTAAGTTGTCCCTTTGCCTCTTGTGAATAGTTCAGATATTGCTGTGGAAAGACAAACGTCTACTTATCCCTGGACTGAGTTCCCAGTAGGAGACCTTGGCACTGTCACCGAGGGCTCCAGTGCCAGGCTCCTTGCCCTCTCCGACTCACATGGGCCACCTTGGAAGAAACCCATCACAGCCAGGACTTCATTGACTGGAAATCACTCTTCTGTCTAAATGAGTGAATACATCTCCATTAGTTATCCACTGATACCCTTTTAGGAGTCTCAAGTTCTGTGTGGCTCTCAAGTCTCAACAGTTAATTGTTCAGATTGTTAATCTGATCTGTGTCTTACTCCTTCATCCCATTTTGAACAACTGAAAAACAGAAACATCTAGTTTACTGTGTTCTTTGTAAGAGCTGATTATTTCTTGAAAGAGTGCCTCTTTCTTCAGTTGATTACCCCTCCTCAGTTTTTTATCCCTACCCATATTTCCATGGATCCCTTGATCTAAGTCTCTGATATTACTCCTTTTCTTCTTAGCCTGACGTAGGATCAGTCCTTGATCAAGTAAAAATTCTACCATCATTCTAGAATGTCTACCCCAGTTTTTGGAGCCACTTTCCTTACACTCCCAAATGCTAAAGTCTCCAAGCAGCCTACTACCCAGCTCTGCTGTTCTTTTCTAGGCTTTAAGCTCTGCCCATTTCTTTTCTCTGTCCTTTAGTTAGAGATCAGGAGGAGAGCTGATTAAGTAGCTACTTTACCTGTTCAAGTATCAGTTACTTCATCTGTAATAATGACATGTAGTAGAAGCCCTCTTATCCAAGAAGGAGAGAATTTCTGGAAATTAGTAGAAAAAATTAATAGAAATTAATAGAAAATTAATAGGAACCATTAAATATTTTAAACTGTATGCCGATGGCTATATAGATTTAACCTAAGAAATAACTAATTGTGGAGCATACCTATGTTTTGTAAAAAATTAGTACCAGGAATAATATGTATTATATTAGTGTTGTCCCTATAACTCATTTTCTCCAGTGTTTAGGGACAAGAAAATTCATCTGTAATGATGAAATAATAATGCCAACACCTGTAACATTATTCTGTCTTCACTGTTCTAAACACTGTATATATATGAATTTATTTAGCCCTCATAAGAGCTATATAAGGTAAACAGGTAGACATTATTATATCCCCCATTTTATCCATGGGGAAGTTGAGGCATTTAAGTAGTTATATGGTTTTTCTCAGTCATGTATCTTCCTTTTTAAAAAAATGTTTATTTATTTTAAGAGAGAGAGAGTGAGAGCATGAGTGAGGGAGGGGCAGAGAGAGAGGGAGATACAGAATCCGAAGCAGGCTCCAGGCTTTGAGCTGTCAGCACAGAACCTGATGCAGGGCTCAAACCCACAACCAGAAGATCATGACCTGAGCCGAAGTCAGATGCTTAACTGACTGAGCCACTCAGGTGCCCTAGTCACATATCTTAAAATTAATCAAAGTGTGCAGCTGTATCCTTGGTTGCTTTGAGTACCAGGAAAGTTAAAGTGAAAACGGGAGGGGGGTTGGGTACAGTACTGGTAGTTGATCTGAACAGTTTTAAAATCTCATTATTGCCCTTCATTTCCCCCTTAATCAATTGTTTTGACTTTTTTTTTTTTTTTGATCTTGGCTTTTAGTCATTTGTTTTGTTGTATCATTGGTTTACATTAGTAAATACCTCCTTTTATTTTGGGTAGTAAATAGTCTATAAAAGTTTAAATTTAAAAAGATTGGCATTTTATCCAGGACCAAGTAAAAATCTGTGACATTCATCATCAAATTAGAAAGGATGTATTCATCAGCCACCTGAGACAGATAAGCCTAGAAAAGGATGGTTAATCTAGGAAAGGTCTGGATCATGGGGTGAGCCCCAAGGGAGCATGAAGGCCTCAGGGGCTGGGGCTGGGAGGTAGAAGCGGGGCAGGGAGACAGGTGATTTCTTTCTGCTCCAGGACAAACTTTGCCCACTTACTCTTGGTTTGGAGTTAGCTGTAGCCTCTAGGGTAAAAGGTGGGGTTGGTCCACATGCCCCTTTCCTAGAAAGCTCCTTGCCTCCTATTTCTGTCTGTATCTCCAGGAATGGTGCTCTCTTCTTCAATACATTCCAACTTGTATTTTACTCATCTCTACATTGAAATTGTAAGCACACAAAAGGAGTGTTTGTAGTTACTTAATAAGAAAACAAAACCAAGTACTTTTTCCTCCTCCTCAGCCTCCTCTGTAAGAATGCCTTCCAAATTCCAATGTCAAAATGACCCTGCAAATTTATTTCAGATGATATTTTTCAATACCAGGTTTGGGGTAACCTAACCAAGTAGCTTTTTTATGTAAGAAAATAAAGAGCTTCTTTAAGCCTTTAGTGGAAAAATAGAGATTGGAGAAAACTCCATAAATATGCCTTGACGGCTTTTAAAATAGTGACTGATTTATTGAGACAAGCAGTAAGTTATTTCTTATCAGGAACGGAAAAACTACACAGATTATTTTATAAAAATTCATTTTTAAAAGCCAGGTATGGACTTCAGTATAAGAGATATATTTTTCTTTACCTTTTTAAAAAAAAACTTCTTCTGAGTGATGAAATAACTGTAATGCTACCACTTTAAACAACAAATTGAAACAAGCCAGCGAAATTACAGGATAATCGGTATTGATAGAAGATGATTGGTCATGTAATCAGCAAAGGCATTCATTCTGTCTCTATCTTTGGAGGATATCACTGGCCAATTTTGATAACCTAGTTTGTACATTATGGTAACTGCTATTTCTTGAGAATTATTTTTGAACTCTATCAGTTTACAATATAGGAATACCTATTTAGAAAAGCAAGCCTCCCATTGCTCTGGAAACAGAATTTGACATCAATCAAGTTGGTGTTATGAACCCTGGTTGATGTATGAAGTCATCCATTACTTTGTCTACCCTTTGATCAAAAGGCAGTGTACATATTTTTCTAGATCACTTGAAAACAGAGAGCTTACAATGCCATTTGGCAATGACATTCATTATCATAAATTGATTGTATTTTAGCCTAGCCTTAGAAATATAAAGATGTTTGTATGCCCTTTTCCCTTTACAGCATAGCTCAAAATTCATCTTCTCAACAGTGCATTAAATGTCAGTATCAATTTCCATAGACTCAGAATTAAAGTAGGAAAACACAACATCTGTGAGTGGGACTGGAGAATCAGTCTGAAGACAACCGCAAGTAGTTGTCTGTTCAGTAACAGGTTACTAGTAAGAAATCTATCATAAAGAGAGGTTCATTCCTTTAACAAAATTACTTCAATAAAAATGTACATTCCTCTAGAAAATTATGATTCAATAAACATGGGTTCCATTCATTTTTTTTTTTTTTTAGTAAATTCTTCAGATGATTCTTATGCCCATCAAATTTTGGATACTGTTGTTTTAGAATGTAATTATTCAAACTCTGTGTTCTTATGCTTTAGCAATTACCACAGAACACATATCTATGTGGGCACAACTAACATGTCAGTTACAGTTTCTGTTTTGTTTTTAAACATAGGAACTGGTTCTGAGGTATGCAAATGGCTTATCAGAAAGCTCCTTTCAAACTCTTTTGAAAGAAGTCTTCCATAGTGGAAACCTAAGATTGGCTAGGAAGAGGTGATGGCCAGGATTACTTGTAGGACTATGCCTACTCTTGAGTTCCTTGCCCTCAAGGGACTTTTTGAATAAAAAAAGTGCTGGGGCAAGTTATAAGTCCTGACAGAAAAATTATTTCTATAGACAAAACTGTAGTGCAAAAATGTTAACTAAACATTGTTTTTTAATACTGTAGTTACAACCAAGAAAGGGGAAATTTTCTATTTTATAACCCCCTATGACTTTATTTGACACTATTATTTAAGAATGATCTAGCACAATTTTAAAATTTCTTTCTTATGAGTAATAGATAAGAGGAAATTACCAACAAAGAAGATTCTAATAAAACACGGATTCTTTTGAACTGGAGGAAACAGTGCATAAGACATTTCACATTAATAATTTTTTACCTTTCAACATGCTTAGTTTACAAGGACACCTTTCTGTGTGTGTGTGTGTGTGTGTGTGTGTGTGTGTGTGGTGTATTCACACACACACAGAAAGAGATGCATGTATCCTATGCAATCTTTCTAAACATAATTAATTAGAAGAATTTTAAATATGTTCAGTTAGATTAAAACCTAAAATTAGTGCTGAGAATGCCCTGCTTCCATGCCCATTGCTACTAGGTCAGCTCAAAAGCATATGCCTGTGTGGGTCTGCATTCATGTCCCATGAACTTTTAGATGTTCTGCATCATGTGATTTTTGGTGATCTGCCAAAGAATGGTGGATGATAGAGGGCGGGATGTCCAGTTTTTGTCTCCAGCGTGGAAAATGATGGGGGTGTATTCATGGCCTTTCTCTATGAATTGTGTTGCCCTTGGAATGACTTCTCAGATGTTCCGTCTGTCTGTTGTGCAGGACAGCAGGCCACACATGGTTTCCTTTCCTTGATTTTTACTTCAGCAAGACTATATGAAGCAAAAATGTGTATTTTATTTAAGTCAGGAATTCAGCGGCATGTAATTAAACATTAGTTGAGTTGAGTCTATAGAGTTATTTAATAGGAGTTCATTTCTTTTGTGCGGATATTATTTTATCTCAGCGAATTCAGTTAATTCATGTCACAATAGTACACATACACAAATGTTTAAGTGTGGTATTTAAAAAATATGTATAACATATATATTAGGCAATTAAGATGTGTTGGTGTTTGGATTAGGAATAGACTAGCCTGTGGTTAGTCTAGCCACTTAATTGCTCCTTTTACACAGTAATTTTAATAGTTTATTGTAGGTATGGCAAACTGTGGCCCACAGGCCACTTGTTTTTGTTAATAAAGTTTTATTGGAACATAGTCACTCTCATTTATTTAGGCACACATGTATAGTTTCCACTATAGCAGCAAGAGACCACAAAGCCTGCAATATTTAGTCTCTGTCCCTTCACAGGAAAAGTTTGCTGACTTCTGGTTTATAAAAAACAATTTAGTTTGGCCCTGATTTCAAAATAAAACAGAAGACTCTTCTAGTGAGCTATACATAGCTCATATACATCACTTTATGATCTATATATAGCAAATATATCACCGACATTTTTAAAGGAATAATTGTAAAATATTCACCTGGAAATCCTTAAGTTTTTTGCATTAAGCAGAGGCCATATGTGAGAACTATAGCAGAATATTTATTTTTTATCTTGTAACATTTAGATTTTCTCTTTTGAGTTGGTTAAGATTATGGGTTAGATTGAATTAATTAAAATGTAGCATTTTTTCTACTATATTAATGGTGTTTTTTAGTTGTCTCTGAGACAGAAGTTTTACTGAAAGAGCTGGAGCAAATGCTAGAACAGGCACTAGAGCCCACGGGAGCATCTGATGAGTCTGAAGAGGAGTGTGGAGAAGAAGTAAACACAGGAGGAAAGGTAGCACTGGTAATCTTTATCAGGCAAAATAGCACCTTCAGATTCTGTAAATGGCAGAAATTTTTTCTGGATGTCCATTTTAATGATATGGAAGACATTTTTCCCTTTTGAAACTTGAGCCCTTGATTATCCTGAGGTGAGTAATAAACTAGTCGCCTGTGGAAAAGTCAGAACACATCTATCAGGATTTGAAGAAATCTGTGAGTGGAGGAGCTCTTTGTACTTTGGGCCTCTGAGAATGGGACGAAGAAAGGATGGAAGGGGCTCACAGTAGCTGATGGGGTGTCGCTGTGGAGAGAACTTCACAGTCTGGATGGGGGCCGGGGTGCGAGCAGCCTGCTAGGAAATCTACCCTGCCTGGTTCTCACCCAGAGACTTCTGTCGGGACAAACCTCAGTGTTAACACACTGGAGGTAGACTTTTTCATTGGAATACATTTCACCATTCATCACTAGATTTGTCTTTTTTTTTTTTCCCTTTTGGCCAGCTGTGTTGGACTGAGAAAGGCCATATATGCCTCTTTATTCAGTTCTTATATGAGATAACAGAAATGATCCAACTGCCCAGCACATCAGCTCCATGTTTGTGCAAATAAAATTTGGTGCAAGCCCAGGTCATTAATACAGAGCAGCAGTGTGGTAGGTGTGAGAAAATAAGGCAGACACTTGTGCAAGGCAGTACAGCTGTTTCCCAAATAGGAAGAAAAATGGCAGCAAGAAGTCATGTATCCTTAAGGTTTTATTCATTCTCTCATTCATTTATTTAGATATATACTGTGCCTGGAATCCAGAGAGCACAGCGGTTGTCAGCACCTACTCTGGAATAGAATAACAATGTCCCAATCCTTGTCCTGCCAGGAAGGACTTGTGTAATTTGACACAGTTGCTTATCACTTACCCAAGAGGATTTTTTTTTTTTTTTTTTTTTTTTTGTGGATTAAGTAAGGCAAACCGGGAAAAGGACTTTGCGTAGTAACTGCCACCTAAGGTTAGCTGCTATTACAGATGAGAATTGGCAATGGCAGTCCCTGGAGAAATGCTGAGACTTCTTACTTCCTCTCTTTTCCCACATTCTCCTGTTGAGCAACTGCCCATTCCCAAGTCTGTCTCTTCTCAGACACTGGAAAAAGCGGATTTGTACATGACAAGGTTCTTTACACACTTTGGCAGACTGCCCAATTGCATGAGTTCTTTCAGAACTCCAACAAGAATAAAGATGATTGGTAAACAGCTCTTTTACTGAGCTGGAAATCAAAATATACAAAATTTACAGTGAAAGGGAGCAATATGCTAAGCAAAAACAAAATTAATGCTAAAAACTCTTACCACGCTGAAAAACACAGTTGTCTTGTCTGCTACCAGCAATATCAACTTGTACCTCAATTTGTCCCAGTTGTGAATGCCATTTTTCCAGTTAGAGTTCCTTTTTGAAAAACCTTGTTTTTTTTTTCGATAGATTTTACCTTTTGTCAAACAAGATCTGTAGATTAGTGACATATATGTTTTAGACATAGAATTTATATACAAATTAGTCTTTTCTAGCAAGCGTGTGCTTTGTTTGAGCACCATATGGTATTGGGCAATGTGTCTGCAGTGTTTACTGTTTGTCTTCTCAAAAATACAGCCAGGTTGATTTTTACAGAGACGTCCTGGAGCTTTTACGGCTACAGAATTGGCTTCTATTTTACCATTATAATTGGTAACTTGATAGAACAGAAAATTACTTTGGATTTTCATTTCTTAAGGTAAAATACATAGTTTTAATATATCACCAGGCAGGAGCTTGCTTTTTGTTTTAGATTCTTGTAATATTTTAAGCTTTCAAAAGCCACTGAGGAATTGTAAAAATTAACCATTTTAACTTGCTGGCGGGCAGGTGAGTGCCTCCTGCAGACTGGTTCATAAGCCATTCTCCACACTGAGCTTTGCGAGGCTGGCGTTCCCACCAGGTTCAGCATATTTAGGGCCTGGTTCACTTTTAAATGAGGAGAATAGCAATGAAACCAACTATCAAAGCTGGGACAATTTCCAGTTTAAGAGAATAGGAACGATCACCTCAGGAGTTTCTTTTTTTCTGTTCTCTTTCTTTCTTTCTTTTTCTTTAGTTAATAGGGAAAATGAATATGACTTCCAAAGTTAACACCACTTAAAATTGGAGCTGTGTTTTATTTGTAGGGGAAAGTGGCCTCTTGCAAGCTAACACACCAAAAAGAACCACCTGATAATTTTAAGGGTCTAAGCCTGTTTATTCTCTGAGCAGATTTGGTTAAAGCCATTTTCAAAGCTGTAAATTTGTTGGTGTTTTCATCTTTCACTTCATGCATGAGGCTTTAGGTTGATTACTCGCAAGTATTTATACCAATGGGTGAGAGTAACAACATAAAAAGAAAGCACACACCCGGATAATCAAAATTCTTTTCTATTTGTCACTGAAATGCTTTATGAGATTATTTTCCTCAGTAGAGTCATCGTCCTAATTATGCTCTTCCTTAGCTAATATTACTGTTGGTTTTCATGCTCAACTTTGCAAGCAAGAATTAATATCTGATTTTTATAAAATCTGCCAGAATAATTCACAAATTAGATAAGCCATATCATAATATCATAAGACAGAATTTGCTGAATAATTATTTATATTAAAAGGTATACTTTTTGATATGTCATATGAAAATACTTGTATAAATTACTTTTTATTTCTTACTATCCTGGAAGTTAACTCTACCTTTAATGAACCTTGAAGTTATAAATCTTGTATGTGTTTATGTATATTTGCATTGCTTTTTCTCGTGTCCCTTCCCACCGGACTAGATCAAGCTATCGCTATTTATAAGTCATGCAGAGGTTTGTGAGAAGATAGGCACAGAAGGTGTGACTCAAACAGTTTTAAATTGTATTCCCTATAATAATTATTATAAAAATAAATAAGTGTAGGAAAGTCAGAACGAAACTGATCATGTTTTTCCAAAGCCTAATATTAAAACTAAAAATGTATAATGTTGGAGGACAAAATTAGGAACTGAATAACAAGTTCTTCTTATATGAACACATTTACTGTACATTATACTCTGTGTGGGGATCACTCTTTGACCACCAGCGTAACAGAACACTCTGGGAAACTGCCGTGGCTTGTAGAGTTACTGACTACTTTACATTTGGTTCAAATAATTAAGCCTGGTGTGCCGGTAAGTTTGATATCGTTCTGATGAGTTGTATGGTTATTTTTACAGTTATCCACATGCAGCTCTGAAGTTCCTGCAGGCGGTCCATTTGAAAACCACTCTGAAGAGGACTATCTCATAATTGACGGGATAAAATTAAAAGCTGGAGAATGTATTGAAAGTATAACTAACAAGTTTAAAGAAATAGATGCTCTAATGTCGGAATTTTAAGGTATTCTAGATATTTTCAGAAGTTAATTATAAAAACATCTACATGTTTATAGTTTCCCAAAGTCAAAAACTTGAAAATGTTTAGGGAAATAGGTGTATGTTATGCCAAAGCTGCTATTTGTAATAACTTTCTGTGCTATACTTTGAGAATATCCATTGTTTTGAGAGTCAACCAAATGGTATTTAATTAGTGTTAAAATTTAGGATTTAAAAAAAATTTAGCATTTAAGAAACACTGATATTTGATTTTGTAGATTTCTTGTTTGCTTTAATTTTAAAATGGTTTATGAAACTTACCGCACAAACACATGCTTTACAATGATTATTTAGGCTGTTTACGCAAATGCAGCTATTCAGACGACTGTCAAGGCTATTATAGTTCTTCCAGATAATTCAAGCATAGTAGAGACTTGAGTATGTGTATTGGTAGTGGAATTAAGCTACTACAAAATAAAAGTAAATAATAAACAATTATTATATAATAGAGTTGGAGCTTTTCTCAAAGCTGTCAGTTGCCTTATATTGGAAATAATCATTTCAACCATGATTCCCAAAACTGACTAACAGTGTTTAGTGGGTGGTAGGAGGCTATGGAAGATCAGAGTCCCAGACGCGTACATGCTGAATCAGTATCTCTCAAGGTGAGGATGGGGAACGTGGTGAAAGATATAAGATTAAGTCAAGCATATTCACAATAAAAAAAAAAACTAAGCAATATAGGAAAGCAAAAAGTACATGATACAATACCACTCCCTTAACACCTCCCCCGAAGCCCCATTCCATAGGGATTCCCATGAACAGTTTCAGTGCGTGTCTTTCTACATCATGTTATAATGCGTGTCCATCTCTAGTGCCCGCTCTTGCTCCCTCTCCATGCCTCTCTCTCTCTCCTGGCAGTATGGGGTCAGGGAAAGGGCACTGCAGCACATAGGAAAAAAAAAAAAAAGAAGAACACCAAAGCTTGAAGAGAGAAGAGAAAGCAGTTCAGCATCTTGGACCTATTACTAGTTGAATTAGCTGGAGTAACCGCGTGCTGGTGTGAAGGTAGCCACAGCAGATGAGCAGCACTGTGGACCCAGGCTAAGGAGCTTGTAACTGGAGGGACCAAGTGAAGAGTTTTAGACTGTGGAATCCCTTTTACATTTCAGAAAGAGCACACCAGTATCAGCACAGAGAGTGGAGTGAGCAAGAGAGCACTGGAGATGGGGGGGGGGGGG
>NC_043704.1:141054148-141094949 GCF_006229205.1 Suricata suricatta
TGTATTCACAGTTCACTGAAGGTCGGAATAGGTGCTGATTAGAAGCGTGCGGCAGATACCAAGTTTGGGCCAAACTGTGTGAGTTCAGCAGAGGTTCCAAACTATTTGTGCTTTTACAGAGCCTGCCTTTCAGAACCATGCCATGAACCAGAGTGACCATGACTAGTCTCTCAATATATCAGCTTTACTTCTAAATGGTATAAAAGAGTGGAAACTAAAGCTTCCTCTTTGTCTTCTAACAGAGTTTACTCCATAGCATTTCAGAAAAACTTTGCCTCTTAGTCTCGGCACTATGATTTTATATTCACAGCCTACAAAATGTCTCAAGAGGTAATTGATCCCATTTTCCTGTTACTTCTTAGAATCAACAATAAAATGACTACAATTGTATTTGAAAGACTTCATCCACAATTCAAGTGTTTTAGCTAAGCCCCCAGGTAGTAGACTAATTAGATCACTCACAGCTAATTCCTGTTGGTGGAACAGCCAGTGCTCTTCCAAGTCAGACTCCATACATAAGACACTGAAATTTCCAGACTGAATTCATGTCTGCTGTGTTCTAAGTTGCAGAAACCAGAAATTTCCACTGAAGTCTTTGTGCACTTGGGCAGTTCACATTGGTTCTAAGGACAAACATGTGGGTTGGCTCTATCTGCAGAGAAAACTTCAATCTCCTTCCAAGAAGAGGCTCTTGGGGAAAAGGCCTTTCCCAACAAGAAGACAGAGAGGAGCCTCTGTCCATGTGAGAATATAGACTTTCATCTTTCCAAATAGAATGTGCTCAGGAAAACGGATGAAGGAACAGTCAACTAACATCTCTGTCCTCAAGGCTGAGAATCATGCCTGGCTGGCAAACCCTTCCTGCTGGTAAAGACCCCATGTTCAGGGGCAGGCCATACAGTATACACCAGGGCATAGCAGTGGGACTATGGAAACACGATGCCTGCCTTCAGGTCCTGGTGCCACCGACTACCATTGGGAGACCCGAGGCAAGTTACTTAACTTCTCTGAGCCAAGGTTTTTTGTTTGTTTTTTTTTTCCATCTATAGAGTAGAAGTTGCTGTGAAAGGAAATGCATTAATAGACATAAAATAAATAAAACAATCTTAATACACTGAAAATTAAGCATGTTATGACCATGATTGTTGTCTTTAAAGCATTTCTCTTCTGACTGTCCCTGCCTGTTTCTCTTAGGCCTGAAGGACTAATGTGCTTCTTTAAGCAGAACCTAAGATGATACACCTGCATCCAGGGGACTGGGACCAAAGACTTCTGTGACTATGCTGACTCCTAGGGCAGGGCTGGAGGTGGACAGTACCCTGCCTCTATAGCTAGAGCCTCTTGCTAGGCCAAGAGGAGGATGTCATAGGAAACTGTATCTGCCCATCAAGGGAGATTAAATTCTAAGCAAACTAGTTATACCAACATTGATATGGGATCTATATGGCAATATGTCAGGACCTTCTACCTGAGCCTTTGGGTTGGAACAAGACCCCCTTTTTGTCTAGTATGAGGAGTGACTGACTGATCTTCTTTGGAATGAATTGAGCCAGGCCCAGCTAGTCTATGGCCTCCATGAGCCTATGGGAAGGGCTGAGTCCACTGAAAGTTGGGTCCCCAGTTAGATCGACAGACTGTGGAGAGTTAAGCACCAAAGCCAACTCTCTTGCCCTATATTCTGGGAAGTCCTAGTCTGTTTGCCTCATCCAGAAGCTGAATTTATGCAGGGATTTCCAGTGGTAAGAAGCTTAGCTCTATCTTTAGTGGAGACAGGCTATGCATTTTGATTTGTTGCCACCAGTGGGATAAAAGGAGGGGAGTGCACCCTTGTACTTGCAAAAGTTTGTAGTGTCTACAGACTTGAACTTCCTGCCTTCAGGAGAGGGTGATGAGACACAGATAGTTAATATGTCCACTAATAAATTATCTAGAGGCTTTGTGGAAAAAAATTGGCAGTTAGCTCTTTGTGGAAGAACCATTTATTCATAAAATTGAAGTGAACTGTGTATTGCTTTTGATGGAAGCAGACCATTCTATCATCAATTCCACCATTTATTGGGGTTAAGAATTGGTATAGTTCTCTTCCAGATACTTCCAGGCCAGTAGAATTTGTATCTGTGGACCTTCCAAGGGACAAAGGTAAGATTTTGAAAATCCAAAATGGAAATATCCAAATCCTGCTCTATTATTTCTTCCTCTGTATGGTTCCAAGAAGGTATCTAAACACAGTGCAATTAAAAAATTCTAAGTTCTTTTTTAGGGCTGAGCCAACTTCTGTTGTCACTTCATAGAATTCTGGAAGAGTTGTTTAGTAAAGACAAATCTAATGTTAAGGTCCAAGTGGGATATTCTATGTATGCAAAGCTAAATATTAGGATTTTCCCACCCACTGATTGGTTGCTTGGTATAAGCATGCAGAGTAGTGAGCAGTAAATGGAAGGGTGGGGAGAGAGGAGAACCTCATTTCCAAGAAAAATTTTGAAAGAATGGGTTGTTTTCTTTTAAACGCATATAGGAAAATACTATGAGAAAGGACATACGCTCAGAACCAAACAAAATAAAACACACTTTGCAAGCAGCCCAGAAGTTGTTGGGTTAAAAAAATAAAACTTTTTAATTTTTAGCTTCTCCAGCCAGAAAAAGATTCTCAAATTAAAATGTAGCCTGGGGACAATGATGATCAAGTCCAGGGGTTGGTTGTTGAATCACAGCAAGAGAGACAAAGACAAAATCTAGGTGGCTTGCCGGAAAACATGGCCTCAGGGAAAGGACCCAATCAGGGGGTATGGCTAATAACATACAAACTATTACAAAGTGACTTCTAAACCTCCTATAAAGCTTAAAGGTCTGATACTGCAGCCACCTGACATGCCCAAAGTGCTAGTAATTCCATCTGGAGAGAAAAGCCTGTCTTGAAAAAAATTGTGGTTTTGACACGTAGGATGGACTGGGATCAAATACATAGAAAACCCACCAAGTTGTAGAAAAACTGACACTGCCTTAAGTACTAATCGCCTGAACTAAAAGAGACCGAAACTGTTTGAGAGAGAAAAAGGAGCCTTCAGCCCCCAGTTTTCTTTGTAGGAAATAGGCTAGAAAAACTTAGCCACCCAAAAGAGGTATAAGTTTCAATGTCCTCTTCAGAAGCAAATGAGGTTGATATGAAAAAGGAGGTCTCTGAGGACCAGGACCGAGCTAGGAGCTGTAGAGAACAATGGGCCAAAGATATTCCTCCCACCGACCAGACTCCACCTCACCCCCACCTAGCTTGCCTTCCCTTCCCCTGGGAACTGAACCAGGGTCTGATTAAGAAACATATCCTACTCCTTTGGCAGGGAAACTTGGCTAATTTGCCTAGAGGGATTTCAGAATCACTAAGGAACCAGCTTCCTCATTTTGAATGAGGTGTTTACTGGGATTTTCCTGTCTCCATCATACTGCTGCATGTTGTGTGGATGTGGAGAGGCCTGTGATTTGTCTTCTCAGTTTATAGGTCCAGTTCATATCTGGACCAGATGTAAATCAGGAAGTCCTAAATGTTGCACCTGATACATGATTGGGTGAAACTTCTGGTGTCCTCTGATGGGGATGGGCTGTTTTCATATTGGAGAGATGTGAATAGTGACACCAAGCAGGCGATTGAATTGCTGATCCAAGTTCTTCATGTGCATAATTATCATGGCTCTATCACAGGCAGAGTGTGCTACTACCCTGTCCTGTGACTTTGGGCTTGGCCCCTTGCTTTGATCAATGAAATAGAGCTAAGTGATGGGGCCAATTTATAGTCAAGGACTTAAGAGGCTTTTTGGTGTTTCTTCTTGACCTCTTGCACCTCTGCCACTGTCTTGAAAGAACATGCCGTGGCAAGCCGTCTAATTCGGGAACAATGAAAGTCCAGGGGGAAGACCCAGACCCAGAGGCCTGCCGAATGAAGCAGAGCTGCCCCGGGAGATCTGCAGACCCAGAGCAGAATACAGTATTATTGTTTTTAGCTACTGAGTTTGTTGCACAGCATTTTTGTGGCAGTAGTTAACCAAGGTACACTAGATTTCTTGGTTCCAGCAACAGTTTCACAGATCAGGTATGACGGCAGCTTTCCAGCGGTATCTGGCGCATGGGATGTCTTCTCCACAGGGCGAAGCTTCTAGCACAACAGCCCTGTCTCCTGGGCTGGACCCGGCGTGCTTAGACCAAGGCCTTATGTCCAGTGACCCTCCCAGCTTTTTTGGGGTCAGGCACAGACTGGTTCCTCAACTGATACTTATGGGGCTAAGCCCATTCTCTGCCCGGCCCAGAGTGATGAGTTTTATTGTGACCGGCCTCACATTGCTTTATCACGGAGGCAGCATATACGGAGATATTGTAAGTTAATAGGACACCAATACCACCAACATATTACTAAGGGTCCATAAGAGTGGGTCACTTCATTTCTAAGTATTTTTAGACTCTATAATAATTACAAAAGGTAGAGAGAGGCTCATAATGGTGAAATACCTCATTTGGAAGAAAAAAAGTATGCATATACTTCCATCCCTTTTTTGGTCCTCAAGTCTTCCAAGTCTTCCTTACCCCTTTGGTATTGTATTGAAGGATTTTAAGTTGCAAAATCTAGTTTTGGATTCAGATTTTACTAGCCTAAGTCACATGACCAATAAATGGAAAGGCCAGAATTTGAGTACATTTCTCTTTGTTCCAGGTCTCATTCCCTTGATAACTGTCTATATTGTTAAGTAATCTGGTTACTAGGTGGGCGGTGGAATGATCATCTGGTTTCCTCATATGTAAAATGGGGATGGAACTGTCTAAACAAAAGCGTTGTTGTGAAGAATAAATTAGACATTTTATGTGAAAATGTGTTGTAAATCAACTTTATCTTCTATTTATTCTTTCTGAAGGAAACTGAGTATGTGCTTAAGTACACTGCAATTAATTATTGCTGAGATGAATGTAATTCTGAATTTGAAATGATCACTTGTCTTACTCTTGTATTACTCCATCTACTAGTCATCAATATCAAAATTCTGTTTTTCTTTTTTTTTTTTAATTTACCATTGGCGACCATCAGTAGCAGCATGTGATCCTCCCTCTGATGGGTGTGTTAACAGCAATGTATTTTAAGGACATCTCACCGTTGAATTTAAATTTTTTAAATGTTTATTTATTTTGAAGGAGAGAGAGACAGTGTGAGCAGGAGAGAGGCAGAGAGAGAGGGAGACACAGAATCTGAAATGGGCTCTAGATTCTGAGCTCTCAGTGCAAACCCGACGCAGGGCTTAAACTCACAAACCTTGAGATCATGACTTGAACTGAAGTTGGACCCTTAACCGACTGAGCCACTCAGGCGCCCCTCACTGTTGAATTTTAGCTATGGCTTTAAATCACCTTGTTTTCTTCATTTAGTTAAAAAAGAAAAGTGGGGAGGTGGGGGAGAAGAGCAATACTGATGGGTAGTGGTAGGATTCTATGATGTTTTAGATGCTTTCCAATAAATGTACGGATGCCTTCACAGGGAGTGCGGGTTGTATTTTAGCATGT
This sequence comes from Suricata suricatta, assembly GCF_006229205.1. Classification (NCBI taxonomy): domain Eukaryota; kingdom Metazoa; phylum Chordata; class Mammalia; order Carnivora; family Herpestidae; genus Suricata; species Suricata suricatta. The sequence goes on from NC_043704.1 coordinate 141,059,684, forward strand.
CCTCCTCCAGCAAGTTAGAATTTCGGCCCTGGCTCCAAAGACCTTTTGAAAGCCAGGAAGCTCACCAAAATATTTGGCCAGAATTAGTCTGTTTTGGCAGTGACACTTGCTTATTATGACATACAATTAAATTGCATAAATTTAAAATTGTGTACAACAACCCTCTTGCAGTTTGCAGAGGGAAAGAAGCAGGCAGGACAGAAATGAATATGGTCATGCCTCTCTCTTCTGTTTCTTACAATTTAGTGATGGGAGAATGTAACAAATATAGGTGGTCCACAAAGCAGAAAGTGCTTTTGAAGATGGAATGTCTGAAAGCAGAGGGAGTGCTCTTTCTAGATAGCTGAGAGTCACTAATTACAAAATCCCTTAATATAATTCCTTCAGTCTCAAGTGCCCCCTGCCAGGAGTGAGAAACCACCCCACAGAGTCTGACGTCTACAGACAGCTTCAGCTCCCAGCTGCCAACAGCTATTCAGCTATTCGTGGAGGGAGTTAAGCCTGACCTGGGGCTCCCTGCTCAGCCCCTCCTTTGATTCCTCTTGAGTTGCAGAGAGGGCCAATGACAAGGACACCTGATCTTTAAACCCCATAAGGTCTTTTACCAACTCAGTGCTTTTACCAACACAATTGGATCAGATCCCAGGTCCTGAATGGGATCACCATCCTTTACCCTCCTCACTTCCTGTTGAGTCACCTGGCTGCAATCCGTTGCCCCCTATTCCTCTGTGACCTCCATAACATCCCCTGTTACTGTGGATGAAGCCAAAGTGTGGGAGGCGCAGAGGGGAGATTGGCAAGGGACACTCCTCTTGGATGGGAGTTCTAAATGAGCCAGCAAGTTCTTGGAGCCTTCTCACGACAGAGGAGGGCAGCCCTGTGCTTCTTTGGGGTGAGACACTGGCCACACAGCCTCCAACTCCTGCGCACAGTCTTTCCCCCACCTCTCCCATGGACTCCTTGTTGCGTCTCTCAGCAGCTGCCCTCAGGCAGCACCAGCGCTGGAAATTATCTGATCTATGAAAGCCTGACTTCTTCGAAGCAAAGGTAGGTTAGGGTGTGAATGTACAGTGAAGTATGAAAGTGCAGATAATTTGGAAATGGGGGTCCAACCTCATGAGGTTATGTGTTAGGTACTTATGTGTTAAGTACTGGGGTAGACGTGTGAAAGGAGAGGAGAGGGAGTTCAATTCTGACTGCAGAAACAGCTTCATGGAGACATTTAATTCATTCCTTCATTCAATACTATGGGCCAGGTTTCGTGGTAGGCGCTAGAATACAAGACACACATGATCTCCAAACCTGTGGAACTGATTCTGAGCAGTTTGCTTTAGCCTCACTTTCTTCATCTGAAAATTGGGACGATGGTGATGGTAATAATAGTAATAACAATACTAATCTCCTAGAGTTGTTGAACAGAATGAAATGAGTTAAGATGGGCAAGGCGCCTAGCAAAGTCCCTGGCACATTGCATGTTATGTAAGTATCACTACGATTTTTACAGTCTCGTTAGGGAGAGAGACCCGTGAAGCAAAGCCAGAATTTGAAGGTGGAAGAGTGGGCTGGCTGAAGGCGATGAAAGTCAGTCTGAACAAATCACAGAGGTGAGAAAAGCAGGAGCAGCAAATACTTAAGCCAAGTTACCAGAGTGCAGGGGGTGGAGGGTGTGATGTGAAGGATATTGGGAGTTAAGGCTGGACCAGGCCAGTTGGGCTTCGCTCAGGGAAAGCCTTGTATATCACACTAATTCTCAGTCAGCAGGGAAGCCAGGTTATTGCAATAATGAAGAGCAATGACCACCAGAATCTACAAGATCAAACACCCAAGGGTGCTGGGCCCCATGACTGACCTCGAATCCGACCATTCTGCGATTTGCATGCACGAGGGGCATCGGGCAGACATTGCTATGCCAACTTGTGCCCCTGTGTCTGAGGAAATCCGTGCCCCGATGTTAGCTCGGATTGTCAGCTTCCACAGCGAGTGCCTTAGGGTTGCCAGCAGGCAGCCAGGGACCGGAAGGTTAGGTGTCTCTGCGAAGTCTTATTAAACTCTCAGCTGCCCGGGAATAATGCACCACAGCAGCAAAGTTTTAAATGGCAAAGGGTCTCTGGCTGTCAGCAAGGTTACAGGTAGATACTTTCATTTGTCCTCCATGAAAGCTTAATATCATTTTCTTCTGTTCAAGTCAACTTATAGACCTCATTACTTCAAGTTCATCGGGCGGCTGGAGCAGACTTTTTGACTTTATTGTGCTTTCAGAATCATGTTGGAGAAGAGCTAATGCATTTTTAACCAACTTCAGCAAACTGAAGCTCTTTGGTGCTTTGGTGTATTAATACGATTGTTGCTAGCTCTCGGAGAGCGGCATCTGGGTCCAGAAATTCCTGCTGTTGGGATTGTGAACTCCAGGAGGTAGGGGCGACATGTCCTTCCACTTGTGATCCACCCAGACCATAGCATCAGTGCCTTGCACATGTGAGAACAGTTCTATTTTTAGATTGATGTTGAACTTTCTGCCCAGTCTAGCCTGTTCAGAAATGTTTTCTAACAAGCTCTATACTCAAGCGCCTTTGGACTGAATCTCAGGTGATTGTTGCATTTTTCTTCCAGTTCCCCAAACCTTGACAAGCTGTAGCTCTATCCCTTATCTATTGCTACAGTGATGCAGGGTAGCGACCACGAAATGCCAGTGGCAAACAACAAAGCATGTTTGTTAGTTTGGGAGCCTGCATTGTTCAGCCAATTTGGCTACTTTGAGGTGATCTCACTTGTGTGTCTGTAGTCAGCTGTGGGTCTACCCAGGTGTGGGTCTCAGTGGCTCATACTACGTGAGCTCACTTGCCTATCGAGGACCAGCTAACGGTCTCAGATGGGAAAATGGGGCAACTCAGCTCTGCTTTATACCACCTGTCATCTTGCAACACACTAGCCCAGGCATGTTCTCCTGGAGCTAGCAGAGGAACAAGAGTAAGAGAAAATTACAATAAGAAAATGCAAATCACCTGCAATCCACCAACTACAGATAAATCACTGTTGACATTTAAAATTTTCTTACAATCTTATTTCCATGTAAATGTGTACCTTAAATGCACATATGGAACAACAATCACATAGTTATTTCCATAGCCTTTTTTCTCTTAGCCATGTATTGTGAACATAGTCCTGTGCCGTGAGATACTGTTCCACAACATGATTTTTAATGATTGCTTAGTAGTCATTGTATTTTTATTCATACATCAAAATACTCTCTTGATGGACATTTAATTTGTTTCCACGTTTTCTTTCTTTTTTTTCCTAATTTTTAAAATACATTTAATGTTTATTATTTTGAGAGACAGAGAGTGAGCAGGGGAGGGGCAGAGAGGGTGACACAGAATCCAAAGCAGCCTCCAGGCTCTGATCTGTCAGCACAGAGCCCGACACAGGGCTCAAACCCACGAACCATGAGATCATGACCTGAGCCAAAGTCAGATGCTTAAACCGACTGAGCCACCCAAGTGCCCCTCCACATTTTCAATGATACAATTATAAACCATCATGAACATCCTTATCATTTTATCTTTGTGTACATTAATTTTCTTTCAAGTCTTTCCTAGAAGAGGAATTAAGAAGTCAGAGTCTACACAATTGAAAGGCTTTTTGTGGCTATCATCTATTTATCTTCCACCAGGAGTGTGTGAGTGTCTATTTCTCTGTTAGACTGGAGTTTGGTTTCTACTTGAATTTTATGTTACTTAAAACAGTGCATTGGGTTAATCTCTGTCTCAAAAAACATTGCCTGAATGACTATGTTATAGTATTTTTTTTTCTCCTAATTCCTTAGAGAGGGCTGAAAACTATCATTAACATAGGCCATAGACTCCGGCTGAAAAGTGACTGAAATAAGAATAATAAACCAGGTGATAAGCAAATGTTAAAGGAAATGATGATCATTTGATTTAGACATTAATTGTTTGGTCAGTCATTGTTGTGATGAATACTAGTGCAGAGTCATTGGCCCGAAAATGTTTTGGTGGACTGATAAAATTAAAAATCTAGGAAGTTACATTCCAATTTGGGAGGAGTGGGGAAATCGAGGTGCTTTGGAGAGTAAAATCAGTTTCCATTGAATACTTCTACATGGCTTCTGCTGATGCATTATAATCACGTTTGGTGAATATTTGATGTTAGATTGCTTAGGGATGAATCCTAAAATCCACCTCTCTTGTATTAAATTGAAATTGCTTATAATGAGAACATGAAGACTTATTTTCCATCCACACATGTGCTTATTTTGTATGCTGTAATTTTTGTTTTTAGTGCCCAGAGAAAACCTGGTTTGGGATGATAATTCTTGCCCTCCTGCACAATGTATTTAAATTCATTCAAAATGATTATCACTCCAAAATTTTGACCTTCCACACAATGGACTATGAGTGCCCCCTTCCCAGGGTCTGGGCTTTATTCATAATCTGTCGACCTAGCACAGAAAACAAGGCCTTAATAAATATTGTTTATGAATGTTTAAACACCATTGCCCAAAGGAGGATTAAATTTGCCATCTAACTTAGCCTTCCTAATTATATAAGTCCAGGTTCTCAACATTGATTGATCCTTGAATGTAGCACTTAATTACACATAGGCATGGATACCTCATTTATTTCATGTGTGGCAGCCACTCTCCAAGGTGATTCTCACCTGGTCATCACACTCTTGTTTGGCTCCCTTCCACACTGAACAGGGTTCACCTGTGTAACCACTGAGGCATCTCAAACAGGAGGGACTCTAACCTCCAAGGCTGGGTCATAAAAGACATTGTGGCTTCACTGTATTCTCTTTTTGGATCACTCCTCCAGAAGAATCCAGCTGCATGTCATGAGGACACTCAAGCAGCCTTATTAAGAGCCCCACATGGTGGCACTGAAGCCTTCTGCCAACATCAGCACTAACTTGATGGCCACGTGCCTGAGCTCTTGTGGAAGTGACGCGCTTGCACCAGTCAGGCCTTCAGATGACCACAGCCCAGGCCAGTGTCTTGACTGCAACCTCATGAGACACTGTGAACCAGAACCACCCAGCTAAACACTCCCCAATTCCTGACCCACAGAAACTTGTGTGATCATAAATCTTCATTTTTAGAAGTTACTCATGTTTCGGGATAATGTGTTACACAGCAACAGATAACTAATATCCTGTGTGACAGGCTTTTCTCAACAAATAGATTGTAAGCATCTTAAAAAGAAGAATCATATCTTTCATTTCTCACAGAGACCTGCATGATATTGAGATATTAGTCAAAATACATGATCTTAATACTTCACAAGTACGTTCTAGTCAAATCAACAAATACGTAATGCCCACCAGACACTCTTCTAGCAAAACGGTAAACAAAAAAGAACAAAGTAAATGCTAGTGAATAAGACCTATAGTAACTGAAAATATAGATGTGGACCAGGTCAGTGGAAATATGAAGCCCAGAGGAACAATAAAAGATGGGGTGCTCCTTTATATATTTGATATTGTGTGTCAGGAGGGCATGATGTCCGATATTAAATGTCCTATCAAGTGTCTGAAAGACAAATGAGCAGAGAACTATGCATGCACCTGTGAAGGAGCATCCCAGGCAAAGGAAACGGTCAGTTCAAAGGCCATGAGACTGGAAGAATGTGGCACATTCAACAGGGCCAATATGGCTAAGGCTGAGTCTGCCATTTGTTGCAGATTTTGCTAGGTGGCTCGTTGTCTTTCTCGCCAGTCTAACGACACATTTAAATCTGTCTCAGGGGCTTGGACCCCACTTTCCCTTGTTTTTTGAATTTGAACAGGGCACCAAGTGCTGATGTACTTTAAACAGACCTGTTTATGTAAATGAATCATGATATAAACAGGAATGCAGCTAATGAGTCAAAATAGGCTAATATTTGTAGCTGGAATGAAGAATTAGACAATTCACTGATTGCAATGTTCCTTTCATTACTTCTGCTACTTGGAGCTTTCTGACTTCATTAAAGCCATTAGTGCCCACCAATAAATTACATAGCTTTTGTAGTAACACAGATATGTGTGAATGTTTCTGACATCCCAGGAAATAATCAGGCTCAATCAATATATGTTTATCAAGACATTAGGTCTCAAATCGATGAGTAATTAGCTCTCCCAACAGAAGAACAAATAAAACTCTGTTTCCTAAATGTTCTGTCATTCTCTGCTGCAAGTTTCACCTCTTTTCCCGTCTCTTGCTGGAGGAAACACATGTCACAGTGAATCGAATGATCACTGAATAATGAGTTCTGCTTTGATTACAGCATGTTCGTGATCATAAATAAATGAAATTGTGTTTGCATTTCATAGACATCTGAAGTTTTTAATCTTGCATTTCACCTGAGATAAACAAGTTTATCTTTACCTCAGTAGGTAAACACCCCTCTGAGAGGCATAATGCAGACCTTAAACTCACATTTACCATTTCAGATTATCATGTAAAAGAGCTCCTGCACATTCTTCTGGTGTTGGCAGCAACCAGCGTTCTCTTGATACAAAGGTGACTGATTTTCTTACTTGCTTGCTCTCTTTTACAGACATAATCTTGGCAAATTAATGAGTTATTTTATTTGTACTTTAATTCAGAAGAGTAGATTTTATAGAGAGGGAGACATAGGGGAAGGAGGGGGTAGGGTAGAGGGAAAGAATCAGAGAGGAAGCCAGAAAGAGACATGGAAACAGAGAGACACAAAGAGGAAATCCTGTAGCATGTGCACTTGCACGTGTGTGTGTGTGTGTGTGTGTGTGTGTGTGTGTGTGTGTAGGGGGAAGAGAATACATTGCCACTGAGCTATAACTAGAAAGGAGAAAGGACAACTGTTTAAAGACTAGGATTTGTTTGTGGGAAGGAATAACAGTATGTTATTTAAAGAAAATATATTAGTATTAAAAATTTACTGTATGTGTTTTTCCTAAGTAAAAATAAGAGGCTATTCAAATTATGAAGCAAAATATTACAAATAACCAAAAGGAAGTGCACTTAATACATACTTTGCCCAGAGCCTACTGCTGTACATTTTTATCAAAGCAAATTAATTTAAAATACTTGAGGACCAGGCATATGTAGTATCATTTATAATGAATTTTTTCTCAGTTCTAAATGTGTTTACTATATTGCATAGGTTTTGGAAACGAGTTCTTTAAATCTCTACAGAATTTTTTTATTAGCCTAGTTATGCATGGGCAAAGGCATTTTTTTAAAATCTCTCTTTGGGGCATCTGGGTGGCTTAGTTGGTTACGCGTCCAACTTTGGCTCAGGTCATGATCTCAAGGTTCATGTTCAAGTCCCCCATCGGGCTCTTTGCTGACAGCTCAGAGCCTGCAGCTAGCTTTGGATTCTGTGTGTCCCTCTGTCTCTGCCCCTCCCCTGCGCTCTCTCTCTCTCTCTCTCTCAAAAATAAACATTAAAAACAAATTTTTAAAATTCACTCTTTGGTGCATATTTAGTTAATATTGTTTAAAACATAGAGACACTTGAATATGATAATGATTTACCAAAAACATTAATGGAAAGCAAGCAAATGAATTTTAAAAGTAAAGAAATTTCAATCTTTCTTACAAATGATTTTTATGAAAACTGTAATGCTAATGACCTTATAAATTTGGCATAAATGTAAATATATGCTGAAATCTGTTCGTGTCAAATGCATAATTCTTAAAGATATTTGACTTAAGAACATTAAAACAAATTATTTGGATTGACAGAACCTCAAGAATTTGGTTCTCTAAGTAGCAAGAACTTTAAACATTTATTCTGCAGAAAAATGATTGTCTCTAAACAGCAATTTAAAGATAATTGGAGAGGAGGCACCTGGGTGGCTCAGTCAGTTAAGCCTCCGACTTTGGCTCAGGTCATGATCTCACAGTTCATGGTTTTGAGCCCCACAACGGACTCTGTGCTGACAGCTCACAGCCTGGAGCCTGCTTCATATTCTGTGTCTTCCTCTCTCTTTTTGCCCCTCCCCTGCTCACACTCTGTCTCTCAAAAATAAACATTAAAAAAATTAAAGATAATTCAAGGATAATTTTATTGAAGAGAAATTTTTCAACAATCCTTTAACTGTTTTAAGTAAAACAACAAACAAAACAAAGCAGTAAACTCTCATTAATATTTTCTCCCAAAGACTCCTTTCTTTTGGAAACTAGATTTCAAAGGAAACTTAATCTGTGTGCTCTTGATTCATTTATACACCTCAGAGCCATTTGAAACACCAACACATCTTATGAACCTTTTTATAAGCCTTTTTAAAGATATTTTTATTTGAACCAGAAAGTCATATTTTGTTGGCAATAAATGGATCTTGGGGTGTGGGAGAAAAAGTTAGCTTGGAGTCCATAGAGTTCAAGTGACTCTAAACAAGGTCAAAGCTATTCTTCCAGTCTCAAATGAGACTGAAATAAAGAATAGAAATGTTCACTATGTGATAGCATTTGTGAGCCAAAGATTTTTAAAAGAAATAAAAAGTTCTTCAAAAACCATGAAATATCTAAGGCTCAAAATAAATTCTGCAGAAAGATAAGTTAGAATTTCTTGAGAAATTTGCTTGGTGTGGATTAATATTTTTGAGAGAGAGAGAGAGAGAGAGAGAGAGAGAGAGAGAGAGAGAGAGAGATTGAATGCATGCACACAGGGGAACGGGGTAAAGGGGCAGAGGGAGACAGAGATAATCTTAAGCAGGCTCCACACCCAGGGCGGAGCCCGATGCCGGGCTTGATCTAAGGAACCGTGAGATCATGACCTGAGCCAACATCAAGTGTCTGATGCTCAGCCTACTGAGCCACTCAGGTGCCCCAATAATTTTTTTATTTCAAGGCAGATATGTTTAAGAACACATTTTTGTAGCTTGTGTATTTGTATTGCTGGCTGTCTTGGTTGGAGTTTCCCCCAGAATTAGCCAGGATTTGGGCTCAAGTGGTTTATTTGGGATAGCTTACACAGATCATTTGTGCGAGACAACACAGTACAGTAGGAAGGTGGGGGAGTGACACAGGGAAGGCAAGAAGCCACTGAAGGTGCGTTGTCAGCAAGCTACCCCCATTGGCACCTGGACGTCAGTCCTGCTGGGGAACCCTGGGAGCCAGCATAGGGCACATGGCTCAGAGCCATCCCACCCAGTGGGTGAGGACCCCAGGGTATTTACACAGCTGTTCCCACTGGCCACTGGTTAAGAGCTTCTTCTGAAGGATGGTAACTCCTCAGGCTTCTGGCCTGCTGTGCACATGACAGTGGACTGAAATGAGCAGGCTGACACAGTGACAAGGTGATGGGAGACATGCAGACATCTACTACTCTGACACATTCTGTTTTATTTCAGAGTAACAACCATGGGAAGTTTATGGTGGAGAGTCATGAAAAGCGAGTTTTTCTAAGTGAGTTAAAAATATTTATTTTAATTAATTTATTTTTAATTTATAGAGGGCATGAGTAGGGAGGAGCAGAGAGAGAAGGAGAGAGAGAATCTGAAGCAGGCTTTGCATTGCAGAGCCCAACATGGGGCTTGAACTCATGAACGATGAGATCATGACCTGAGCTGAAATCAAGAGTTGGACGCCTGACTGAGCTACCGAGGTGCCCCTCAGTTGGTTGGTTTTTTTCCACTGAGAGTTGTTTTCAAGCGAAAGAAAATTTGTGATGGATGAAAATGGCATTTTGAAGGCCTTAATTCTACAGTTTGAAAATCAGACTCGGTATGTATTTGCTTTGACACTCGATTTTCCTTTACATGAATGGTGGCAGTTGATGTTACTCCACGCTTATTATGTGCCAGGCACTGTGCTACGTGCAGAGGCTTGAAATAACACATGTAATCCTCATGGCCACTCAGTGAGATGGGCATTGCTGCTGTTCATGTTCTACAGATGAGAAAACGGACACACAAAGACGTTCTGTAACTTGTCCCGTCTGGTCGCCAAGGGGGGGTTCTGATTCAGCCTGGCTCCAGAACAGCCTGGCTCCGGGACAGCCAGGCTCCGGAACTGTGGTCTTCCGCACGACACCTGCCGTCTGACTGCTACCCCAGTGCGTGTGATCTGCCCAGTCTGCATTTCTTCTCTTACTATTTGAAGTCATGGGGGCTACCAACCGTGCTAACGCCTAAGGTTAGATCTCGATGCAGGACCGCGCCCTGCGTATCTGCTTCATAATCGCAGGGTTGAGTTTGTGCCCTGCAGCCATTTGCAGAGTTTATTGGTGTTCATGGCTAATTGTTGCCTAAAACATAAGTGCCAACACTTCTTGCTTCTCATCTACTGATGAGCCTTCCCAGTGACCACTGGGCCTGTTTCCGGGCTAAAATGGCACATCCGTGCCTTTTCCCACTCATGTTGGTAGAGGAATGAGATGAGGAAGTTATTTTTGGAGCACATGTTCTTTCTGTACCTTGAAGTTCACTGAGTTTTCAAGCTTTTAGGAACTCGTGGGTATCTGAAAGCCAAACTAACCTGAAAAATAAATTTATAGGGGCGCCTAGCTGGCTCAGTCGGAAGAGCATGAAACTCTTGATCTTGGGGTTGTAAGTTCGAACTTCAGACTGGTGTAGAGATTACTTAAAAATAAACTCTTTAAAAATAAGTAGAATTGTAGAATAGAGAAACACCTTTGGAGCCAAGTAAAGACTGAACATGTGTTTCCAAACATGCAAAATTGCACACACACACAACAGATTGCGGAGTTGTGGATGAGGCCACCTCTTCATTATTCCTTAGCATATGGGCGAACCTGAGCCCTGGGTTCATCTATGCACAGTGTACAGCTCAGAGTTGTTTCATAGGATATTATGAACAGAAACTGTTTAGCATATTGGTTAGCATGTCTTTGTCTAAAATGATAAAGTTGATGGGGGCTCCTGGGTAGCTCCGTTGGTTGAGCATTCAATTTCAGCTCAGATCATGATCTGGAGGTTTATGGGTTCAAGCTCTGCTTTGGGCTCTGTGCTGACAGCTCACAGCCTGGAGCCTGCTTTAGATTCTGTTTCTCCCTCTTTCTCCCTGTCCCTACCCTGCTCTTGCTCGGCCTCTCTCTCTTTCTCTCTCAAAAATAAACATAAAAAATTATCTTAATGATAAAGTTGCAATATCATTCCTTATAGCATATTTATTCATTTTTTTAAATGTTTGTTTATTTATTTTTGAGAGAGAAGAAAAGAGAGAACATGAGCAGGGGAGGGGCAGAGAGAGAGGGAGACAGAGAATCTGAAGCAGGCTTCAGGCTCTGAGCTGTCAGGGCCAAGCCTTACATGTGGCTCAAACTCACAAACCGTGACATCATGACCTAAACTGAAGTCATACATCTAGTTTTCTGAGCCATTCTAAGCACCCCAACTCATATGTTTTTAAGTGAAGAATTGCTATATGTTCCCAAAACAGGAGGTGGGTTACAGAGAAGACATTTCGAGAAAAGTAGCACAGCTTTTCAAGAGTTACTGACTGACTGAATGGCTTACGTGAGGTGAGTCTAAGTGTTTGCTTTCCAGTTTGTACTAGAGTAAATAAAAATCTGATTTGAAGGAACCTCCATTTATTATGCACCTTTTTTTATGGTGCATTTTTTTGTGTCCATTTTTAAATTGGTTTTTTTTTTTTTAAACTTTAAGCCCTTAAATTTTTTTATTAATAGTCAAAGTTTCTTTTGGTCTCAAATCTATTAAGACAAACAAAGTTAAAATGTGAACGTGGGGAATTTAAAGTTGGAAATACTCATTTATTCTCATAAGAAAAAAAAAAGAAACTGGGGGGCACCTGGGTGGCTCAGTTGGTTAAGTGTCTGACTTTGGCTCAGGTCATGATCTCACAGTGTGTAAGATAGAACCAAACATCAGGCTCTGCTATTAGTGTAGAGCCCGCTTTGGATCCTCTGTCCCCCTCTCTCTGCCCCTCCCTCTCTCATTCTCTCTCTCTCTCAAAATTAAATAAACATTAAAAAATACTTAAAAAGAAGAAAATGTTATTTAAAGTGGCCAAGAGACCAAAATTAATTCTATATTCTGAAAAGAGAATAAGGTGTCTCCCCAATATGGTAGAGTAGTGAGTTTTACCCCAAGTTCCAGAAAAGCTGTTGTTCAGATATTATTTTAAGACCTCACACTACAATGTAGGGGAAAAAATAAGAGGTAAACACAAACAGAACCTTTTTTGGAAGGGAAAATCAGTCTAGCTATTAAATTCTTGAAAAGAGTAAACAAAAATGGCATCCCTATTTCACAAGACTTTATGAATGTAGTTTACTTGGATTTTAAAGGATATGATAAGGCTTTCAAATGAAGTCTGTGACAGGCTCAAGTCTGCATAAGCCATGCGGAGCATCTGAAGGAAACAGAACAGCTGCCTTTCGGGGTACAAAGGACCAGGTCCCAGCTTGTCCAAAGAAGCAAACTTAAAACTTTTTTTTAACCTTTATTCATTGTTGAGAGATCGAGTGTGCGTGGGGGAGAGGCAGAAAAAGAGGGAGACACAGAATCTGAAGCAGGCTCCAGGCTCTGAGCTGTCAGCCCAGAGTCTGACGCGGGGCTAGAATTCATGAATGGTGAGATCATGACCTGAGCTGAAGTCGGACACTCAACTGACTGAGCCACCCAGGTGCCTTGATGCTGCTTTATTCTTATTGTCATTTACTCTTCTCGACTGCTGACTTTGTATTTGGAGCTGAGTGCGATGTTTAATAGTCAGCAGTGCATGGAAATACAAGTTGAAGGAGGAATCACTCAGTGTCTAACCTGTGAAGACTGCCGGGTGGTGGCAGACATCTCTGGAAGGGTTTCCTGGCCCCTGACCACAAAGGTCTTATGCATCCTCCCCAACAACTGTTCCTCTCAGGAGTTTAGAGCTAGGAACAGAGAGGCAGAATTGAGGAGTTGCTGCAGGTTAATGGAAAGTGTTTGTGAAAAGGTCTATCAACTTGAATGCCGAGACTCCAGCAAATTACCCCAAAGCTCTGTGGCTTACCCCAATGATCATGTGTTAGTATAACGCACGCATTGAGGAGAGGTCTGCCCTTCATTTGGGTTCACTCATGCACCGTGGGGCTGGCTGGGGGCTCTGCTGTTGACCTGGGACAACTCTAGTCCGTGTCGCTCACCCACTCACGGGGCACAGAGCTAGCTGAGGCATGTCCTCCTCACGGCCGGAGCACAAGAGAACAAGCGGAAACATGCACGGTTTTTTGAAGAGCAGGCTTGGAATTTGCACACTGTGATTTCCGTCTCATTCTGTTTGTCCAAAATACGTTATGTGGCTGAGCACAGGCGCGAAGGCAGGGGGATTCACTCTGCCTCCGCAGGGAGAGGCCTGGCCAGTGCTCATGCCACGGGAAGAGGTAGGCACTGGGGCCTTTGATGCAGTCCTCTACGCTGCTCCGGGGGGATCTCGGTTTTATTGATCGCTTAGCCTCCCACATCTGTTCAGTACATTCACTTCTTCCCCGCCCCCCCCACGCCCCTGCACCATGAGTAACAAGCAGGAAGCACACTGCCCGTTAGCACTGCCGAAGGAATGCGCCCTACAGTGTCTCCTGGCTTAAGATCCAGTTCTCACATCCATGGCATCAGGTGGAAGAGGCAAAAGACAATGAACCAGACTCCGATTTATGTCTATCGGAAGTCCCCTGGGACAGGACCTCCCCAAATCCACAGAGGGCAGTTTTTAGTCAGATCCTCAGACCTCGCCTTACTCCCTCCAAGTCCCTTCCTGTGTTCTTCCTTGGGGAAGTTCCTCTCCGAGGACATTCCAGTAATGCCGTGTTGCCATCCCCAATCCAGGCAGCTCCTTGTATCACTTCATCATTAAATAGAAGAAGTGGTTTGTTGTCCTGGGACACTTTATTTGGTGACGGCTCCCCCAGGACTGAAGATGACAATGGAATATGCCTGGTCAGGGCTCCCTTTACCTGTCTAGAGGAATGGAGGCCTTTTTCTGATTGACACTCAGGTGTCACATAAGTATAATACCCCTGGCTTTCTTAATTCTTCTTTGGTGATCACTCTAATGTTGGGTGATTTTTCTTCCAAATGAGGGCAAACGATAGATGTCTTGGGGTTCAAATTATTCAAAGAACCGACTTTTACCATCTAGTATAATTGATAGCCACCAGTCGGTCTTTTTGAAAAAAATTTTAAGTTTATTTATTTATTTGTGAAAGAGAGACAGAGAGAGTGATTACGGGAGGGGCAGAGAGAGAGAGGGAGAAAGAAAATCCCAAGCAGGCTCTACACCAAGCCCGATGCAGGGCTCGAACTCATGATCTGTGAGATCATGGCCTGAGCCGAAACCAAGGATCAGTTGGTTAGGCATCTAACTGAGCCACGCCAGTGCCCCCTACCACCAGTTGGTCTTAAACTGACTTTTTTTCTAACTCTGCTTGTATTTTGGTGCAAACCTATTTTCCTTTAGAATGTTAACTCCACTTACTTATAAGTGCTACTTGAACTTGAGAGTATTAATATATTTTGTCAATTTTACCGTCCATCTCTAGCTGAGACTGACTGGTTACTTACATGCAAAAGCATCTTAGCTAATACCTCAACCTAAGAAAATAGTGCAAAGAAGCACCAGGATTACTTAATCAACACGGCAGCTCTATCTGCAAAAGTTAAAAAAAAAACAAAACCTGCCAAAGTAGTCTTGGCTGTATTAGCAGCATCAGGCAATTACGGAATCTGCTGCAATAAATGGCCAAGGTTATGGCACCCATAAAGTTTAATTTGCATTCTGAATATTACGATGTGTTCACTGAGAATGCAAAGCAGGTTCTGCAGGATGTGAGTGGCTAAATTAGCGTGCATTTCAGGATTTCTTTGGTTGGTGTAAAGGCAGGAGAGAATGACTTGTTTGGTGTGTGGTCAGCCTCAACCTCCACCTCCTTCGGCCGGACATACAGAGCATTGAAGCAGATGGTCCTCGTGGGCTACCCTTGGAGGAGCCGGAGTCGCCAGATGGTCTGATGTGCATTGTGACTAGGCGGCACTGCAGCCAATCAGATTATCTGGGTCATTTTGGGGCTTAGGGGAGATGGCCAGAAGATTGATTAGGTAGCCATGATTGGAACCCGCTGGTAAGAGGATGAAATGATTGAGCCAGTTGTGCCAAAAATGTGTGTTATTCCAAGTCACCCAGTGAGAAACTGAGCTGGCATTGTGCAGAGACCCTGAAACCAGATGAGGATCTCATTGCTGGCGAACTAAAACGTACAGGAAATCATATCTCCAAGTCAACGGCATCACACTGCTATAGGGGAAATAGCCCATAGCACTTTCCCATGGCTTCCTCATGCTTACCTATCATGCACGTGTCCGTGGGCAAGAAGGGGAGGTCAGGCCTCTAAACCTCTCCATTTAACCACATAAATCTCCTGCTCTTCTTTTCCCACGTTCCTGGGAACCTTCCACATGTCAGTGTTTCCAATGAACCAGTGTAGAACCAACCCATTGACAACCTCCATTTGTAAAACTAGCGATGTCCTGTGTTTGCCGGCCCCACACCTAACTTCTCTATCATGACCACTAGCGCAATGGGCCTCAAACTTAGAAAATCATGAGGAATTCCTTTTTGGTGACATGAGATGGAATTTTAGGACACCAGGAGAGAGAGAAGGAGTGAAAGACTGGCCAGAAGTATTTCCCCATCCTTTAGTCCCTAAAAAGGCAGTGCCAAGACAACTCTGATACCACCCCAGTGGAAGGGGAAGGGCCTCTACTGTCTAATGCTCTGGAAACTGAAGACTGGCACAGAAAACTCAATGCTGCATGTGAGGGTAGGGCAAGGAGGGCGGGGGAGGGGGATAGAAGGCAGCAATGCTTCCTACCAAGGCTGATGCTCTGAGCAGCAGGCTAAGCACCAGCATTCCAGAAGGGGGACTGGCTTGGTCCTTTCTGCTGAATTACAGAGGGACGAGCTGTGCCCTCCAGGGCTCCTTTAACTCATTTGAGATGCTATGAACAAGGACTTAAAAATGTCTCCCCTCACTACCTTAATAATGGAGTTGCATATTTTGTTTTCTTAGAAAGTGGATTTTTTGGTGAGGAATTTTTTTTGTGCTATTTATATAATAAGGCAAAATGTACACATTAGCAAACAAACAAAAAAGCCATTGGAAAATCACTTACGAAGCAGACTGAACAATTTAAAATTATTATTATTATATAATCACTAAGGGAAAATACAACCTAGGAAAAGGGAAATAAGAAGTATCCATTTTCCCCCACTTGGATATGGGTATATTTCCTTCTGGTCATTTTTCTGGGTGGGTGTGGATAATTTTATAGAAATTGTATCATTGTATACACATACACATACATCACAACATCACATATGCTTTTCCATTTAAGAGTACATGATCATCCTTCCCTCATTAGTATTAAACACAACATAATTTTGATGGCCATACTATCACTTTCTATTAATTGTTTTTAATAGGGAACATGTTTTTATGCTCATGAATAATAACTTTTAATTACTTTTTTTTGAGAGAGCGAGAGCATGTGGGAGCAGCAGAGGGCAAAGGGAGAGAGAGACAGGGAGAGAGAGAGAATCTCAAACAGGCTCCATGCCCAGTGCGGAGCCTGACACAGCGCTCAATTCCATGGCCCTGTGATTATGACCTGAGCCAAAATCAAGAGTCAGACATCAACCTATTGAGCCACCCAGGTGCCTTGCTCATGAATAATACTGACTGAGTATCTACTTCTATAAATGTGTATCTGTCTTTCAGTTAATTTTTTTGCTATTTGATTACAGGATTCTAATTAAATTTATATTGCAGAGATAAAAGCCATCAGGGAGATAGCAGTGGTGAGAGATAGGCCCAAAGGTGCTTGTAGAGTCCATCATGCCCCACCTTTCTCTACTCTGCATACCACTCCTAGACTACAGGCCACTGACCACCACATACTTGACCCCCCATTGTGATCCCAGCCCCACTGTGGGACATGCCTGCTAGTTGCACTTGTCCACCTGTGCCATGGTCCCTGTTAACTGACGTTCCTCTGGTCCTCTGGTGTTCCTTTCCCGGACCCATACTCATCCAGGTCTCCCCACAGTTCTGTAAGATCTCGTTGCTTCAACACATTTTTTATTACACAATAATCATGGTGGTTCTGTTTGCTGATGGAGTCCCAGGGGGCACTTGGAATGATGCCTGGTTCATACAAAGGGTCCAATGAATCCAGGCTTTGCTTCTGTCATCATCATCATCATCACCCATCTGCCCAGGTCCCTGCTTTAGGTCTGTAACTTAGTGCAAGGATGCATCTTAGCTTTTTTCTTGATTTCAACAAAAATCCACCCACAGAAACATTTGTAAAGCGTAGTAAAGTGTACCGGCAGGTGTAGGAGGATATGAAGAAAGAATTTCTGTGGTAGTGTTGAAAACAAGCCCACGTCGAAGGGCCAGACTTCTTATTCTTGACTTTCTTCTGCTGCCTTTGGGAGCTCTCCTGGTTCTGTACCTGATGTGCCCCAAATGGGCCGCTTCCAGGCTGCCTCTTCCCGGCTGTGCTCCTTTTCTCTGCCCTTCTCATCCTCAGGTCTGTTTTCTCCTCCTCTTTCCCAAGGGTAAACCCTACTTTTTCTTATTTTTGCCCTGTAGAGAAGCTTGGCCTTGGCCTTGTTTCTTGGACTATTGTAGTGGTTCTCAACCAGGAGCAACTTTGGTTTCAAGGGAGATTTGGCCATGTCTGCGGACACATTTGGTTGCCACGACTGGGTATGATACTGTCACCTACTGGGCAAAGGCCAGGGCTGCTACTCAACATCCTGTAATGCATAGGAAAGCCCCCATCCCCAGATTTGTCCATGGGAAAATGTCGATGTACTAGTGCAACAGCCATGTTCTCACAGCCTTGCTGTGACCCCAATTAGCTTGCCAAGCAAGTTCCCCAAGGAAAGGTAATTCTCCCCCATGAGGAGTTTGGGAAAGGAAGCTGTGGCTCTCTCTACCCTGCGATGCCGGATATGTTCCGGTTGCTCAGCTTTCAGGTTAGCTTCTACAGCTGTGCTGTCCAATATGACAGCCACTTGGTATGTGTGGTTATGAATTCATTAAAATTAGAGTTAAAAAGTCCCCAGCCACACTAGCCACATTTCAAGTGGCTACCAAATCGGGCGGCGCAAATATAGAACCATCATGCCAGAAAGGTTTATTGGATGGTGTGATTGTACAGCTTCTGGTGGATAGCCTCTCTCTCTGGGTCCCTGGATCTCTCTCTTCACTCTCTTTATTCACTTCTATAGAGCACTGTGTTCTTGATGATCCACGGCAGGAAACCAAGGCAGGTCTTGTCTCTAATACGAGAGCCAGCTGAAAGTCTGTCTCCAGGAAAGGCAGTCTGGCTTACGTAAGAGGACAGTAATTTAAAGATGCTTAGGGTCTTTGAGAGGAATTGTAAGGACCTTTTGTTTCCTTTTTTAGTTTTAATTAATTTTTTAATGTTTATTTATTGTTGAGAGAGATAATGCAAGCAGGGGAGGGCAGAGAGAGAAAGAGACACTGAATCTGAAGCAGGCTCCAGGCTCTGAGCTGTCAGCACAGAGCCCAACGCAAGGCTCAAACCCACAGACCACAAGATCGTGACCTGAGCTGAAGTCAGACGCTTAACCCATTGAGCCACCCAGGTGCCCCAGGACCTTTTCTTTCCTAAGGATCCTTAGCACATAGCATGGTGCTTGATGCATGGTCAGCATTTAAGAAATAATCGTTCAGTGGGTAAGTGAATTAATTATTTTATATAGATTCTAATAAGTTATGTATCCATATGTTGGCCTGCGTCTTGAGTACTCCAACTAATCAGAAATGGCCCTCGGGTCGGTTTCATGTCGCTGAGAGTTACATGGCAGTGTGGAGGAGTGAACAGAGAATGGGAGTTTGCATTTGAAGCCTTGAAGTCCAGCCCCTTCCCAGCAAGGTGACCTTATTGCTCAGTTCCCTCCTCTGGAAAACAGGGACTTGATTTTTGACTTGTCTACCTCCTGGGGGTTTTTGAAGCAGGAATAAGGTAGCATATGAGATAGCACTTTGTAAAATGTAGACAGTGGTGGTTTCAGTTATCATTGTCATACAGTCAGTGGTTCTGGTTAGAATCAGCAAGGACTGTGGGTTTCTTCCCACATAGAACTCTGTCTTTCAGACTCATGGTAACATTTATTTATCTTACTACTGAAAAGATTCCTAGCTACCCTGAACTTATTCTCTGACCCTCTTTCCCTTCCTTTATTAAAGAAAAAAAAAAAGACTCTAGTTCACAGGGCTTTTGCTCAGGAATAGCTAATAAATTACAGATGCCGTAAATGCCAAGCAATGACAACAGGCTTCTCTCCAGGGCTCACTGTCATTGAATTCCACCACAGCAGTCTCTTCCACTTTCTTTTCAGCTGGCATTTAATGCCACACCTGATGACATCCTGGTCTCATCTTCGGAGAGTGGCGTAACACAAGTTAACACTTTTGTCATTATCCATTGTGCTGATTTTGAGATTCCTAAGAGGGTTTAAAGGCAAGAGCATCTGGATCCAGTCATAGCAGATACTCTTTAGAAATCTGCTCCTCTAAAATAGCTAATAAGGGTGCATCTAGGTCCACACGGAAATTCATCAGAGCTGCTGCATTCCCCTTTCATTTCGAGGGTGTCCGCGTTTAGGGCTTTCTACTATGAGACTTAGAAGTTGTAAGCATAGTTTCTACAGCATATATTTCCAAGCCCTTGTTCTGATTGCAGTCCTCTTTATTTCGCTTTACTCATATTGTTCTCACCTGTCAGGGTCCATTTCTTCCTTCTGTTCTTCGGTGGACCTCTCCGGGAATACTCCTCTCACTTTTTCCTTCCCTATGGTAAGAGGATGGAATGATAGGAACTTGAAATTGGAAGGGACCTAGAGGACCCTCTAGCCTCAGATATACCACAGGACTTGAATCTGTGTCAACGAGTTGTCCAACAGGTGCTTGAGCCAAATATTATATCAATTATCTTTGAGTTTATAAAAGCAGTTCTAATTATCTTATAGCTTAGTTTTTACTCCTCAGTGAAAGAGTCATGGGCTATGCCTACTTGGTCTCTTTTAACCCTTAATGTAGTGCTAGACATTTGTATTGGTTAGGACTGCTTTTGGCTGCATGTAACAGAAAATTGAATGACAATGACTTTAACATATAAGGTATAATTTCTCTCATAACAAGAGGTCTCAGAGATGGCCCGTTGCTCTTGTTGGTTCAGCAGGTCGGTGATGTTGGGGTCTGCAAAATTGTTGCTATGGTTCTCCTTGCTGGAACAGATGCCAAATGGTACCACAATTTCATTCAAGGCAAGAAGCGGGCAGTTGCATCTACAACTTGTTATCAAGAGAACAGCTTCTCCAGAAAAATTCCATTAGCTTATGCTTATATTTCACTGCCTAAGTCGATTATGCTACCCCTTGCAGTTACAACACTGGCTAGGACAACAAAATGGGATGGCCATATTTGGCACGTCCCCCAGATAATCTGTTTCCTGAGGGTAGACTTACTGCCTCTCCTCAAAATATTAGGGTTCTGATAGCCAGGGTAAATGGGAGAATGGCTATTAGGAAGACTACTGCCATAGGCTGTGTTCCTCCAGAAGCTGATCATGAGACAAGGTTGCAAGGAAAAGGGGGTGATTTATTTAGGTGAGTCCAGGAAGCATTGGCAGCGAGTGGGAAAGCAAGAAAAGGGGGAAAAGGTAGCCAGTTACGTGTATATTAATGACAAGGTTAGTGCTGTAGGCAACTGGGGCTCCATCCTACTCAAGGCTTCTGTGACACTAGCAGAGAACATGCCTCGGAGTCGTCTCACCCGAGAGGCCAAGGAGCCAGGGCATTTATTCACCCATTGCTCTCCGGCCTTGGCTGAGAGCTGCTCCGAGGCTCAGTAACTGCCCAGTACCCCCAGCAGACCCCATATAATGACTAAGTGTCTCCCCCAAGCAGAGCCTCAGATGCTTGTGATAAGAAGCCATCCATGTACTTGGGAATTGTGAGTCCCCAGGGTCTTCTAAACTACCTTCAGAGCCTGTCACAGTCCTTAGCAGGCACTCAATAAGTACTTTAATTCAATGAACGTTTACTGAGTCCTTACTACTTGCAAGTACTTGCAAGATATTTACTAACTGATTTATTCTTAGGCAGAATTTCTTGATACAAATGAAATAAAATGAGTGGCATTTGCACTCAGATTTTGGTAATTGTAAAATGCACTTACTTGCCTGGAGGCCGTGACCCTTCTCCCTTCCCTTTTCAACATTGACTTGCACACTTCTTGTCCCTATTGAAGGACTCAGTCAGTCCTAGAACATCTTGTCACTGCACATAGTGCAGTTCTTAGGAAACAAGTTGTTTTATTTAATGAAATGTTTAGCGTTTCAGGGTTCTACTTTGTCCTTAAGAGCAGACCTTTACTAAATAGTCCATTAGTTGCTTGAAAGAATGAATGCTTCTTTTTCTATTCTAGACCAGTGATTTACTGCCATGAGCTATCTGGCATTATAACCATCATTGTTCTTTTCTTAATAATTAAAATCAGGAAGTGACTGCCGTGAATGTAAGACTTGGCTTTAATCTTCCCTTAGGAGTTATTCTTGGCTTCCCACTACAGCAGGAAGAATATAATCGGCCTACCATTTGAGGCTAGTTTGCTTCAGTGTGAGGTTCTCTTGTGCCTAGTGAATTGAGTCTGATGCTGTGCTGTGACTGTTTTGTTCTCTAATTCTTTTGCTTCCTTTTTCTCTGGCTTTATCCTCCTACTCTCATTGATAACTGATTCAACGGGCAGTTCAGGGGCACCAGTGTCTCCCTAGCATCTGCTCCATCCGTTTTCTGTTGTGGCAGACATGTGGTTTGGTGGCACTGAGGACACCCCCTACACACACACACACACACACACACACACACACACACACACACAGATTCAGGGACAGGACATGATTGGCTTACATCAATTAGATTATCCTATTACATTGGCCATGGGGATTAGTTCATGGGAGGGCGTGTGAGATAATTTAGCTGAATAAATGTAGAGCCAGCTAGAGGACAAGATTATACAGAAGAGAGAGAGAGAGAGAGACAGACAGACAGATCCAAGAGAACAGTAGTGGAACAAGGTTTTCATGAGACCTGGTTTCTTTGAAACCATCTTTATTGAAACAAATAGCTTGTACTTCCTTTCTGGTGACAGCCTTGAATTGAAACCACATTTCATTCCCAATCCCCTTTTTTGTTTCAGTGGATTCCAACTCTGGATTCCAGTCATCTAATATGCATGGCCCAGCCTTCTCAAAATGTGGTCAGTGGGTGACCAGTGGACGAGGCTAGTTATCTAGCCTTTCTTAATTTTTTTTTATGTCTTTATTTTATTTTGAGAAAGAAAGAGAGAGAGAGAGAGAGAGAGAGAGAGAGAGAGAGAGAGAGAGAGAGGAGAGAGAAAGTGAGCAAGGGAGGGGCAGAGAAAGAGAGACACAGAATCTGAAGGAGGCTTCAGGATCTGAGCTGTCAGCACAGAGCCAGACACAGGGCTCAACACATGGACTGTGAGATCATGACCTGAGCCAAAGTCGGATGCTCAACCAACTGAGCCACCCAGGCTCCCCTACTAAAACTTTCTTAGACAGAGGGATTTACCATACAACATACGATAATTATTTCTTGTAATAGTGAGTGTCTTTCAATTATATACTCCAAAATGGTTGCCTTGTTCTAAATATACATGCAAACTATGAGGAAAGAAAATGCTGAAGATAAGGCTAGATCTGGAATTGGTATTCAGAGTTGTTATTACTTCCACTGTAAACCAAAAGTCATGTATTTATAAATGCTGAGTGATTAGCTATGGAACCTAAAAAATATAATTTTCAGCAAATTATATTCAGTGTCTCTCACCTCGTATTGATCTCTGAGGGAGACATCATTTCCACTTATAAGATTCAGTCAAGTACAATGCCTTTGGTGTACCAGCTCTTCTTCAGTGATCTCCAAATAGCATGAGAGGAGAGAGTTGTACCTGGCCATATGAGAGAGTAACAGTCGTTGTGAAGAGGGTTTTCATCATGGGAAGGGTCTTAAGAACTGGATTGGGTTACTCAAGGATGTTGAGGAAAATATTCACCCAGATCTTTAAAAATAGAATCAATGGATTCTTTTTTTTTATTATAATAGTTTATTGTCAAATTGGTTTCTTAATGGTTGAATATGGTTAATTGGAAAGTTGCTTGAAGACAATAGAAAATAGACTTTTTGGATGTTTGAGGTTTAACACAGAAAAGTATATCCTTAGTTTTAGGACTAAACACTCAAGGGAACCTTCAGAATGAGTAACACTGTAAACATAGAAGCAAAATTTTTACACCATCTTGAAGGTATGGGCTTTTCCTCTGCTCTCCTAAACAATCATTCCACAGAACTTGTTGACCTCTGATATTCTAGTGTGTAGCTGATGCTAAAATAGGTCAGCTTTGGTTGAAATCTGACAACTACATGGAACATAGGTTTTGCTCTTACTTTGGCCATATTTTGAAACCTTGTTTGATGTACTCCCACATGGTCAGAGGATATTTATAGTGTGTTCAATCATCTCAGAACTCTTAACTTAGATGCACCCAGTCCTGTTGATCATCCTTCTGATTCCAATTTAGAATGCAGTGCTGCTTCTGTGGCCATTGACTTGTTAGAAATCTTATTTCTTGCTTCTGTTACTGCTGTAGTGTCCTAGTTGATTTCCTTGACCTCTAGTCTTACTCTTCTCCATAGAAATCCCCTCCCTTTTCTTATTCCATCTTAAAATACCACAGTCTTTCCCCTGTAGGATGCATGGTCTCATGTTTGAATTTCTTACCAGGACCCAGAAATGCCTTCTTGATCGGGATCCAGCCAACTTTTGCATCAACCTGTCATGTCTCTTGCACACACTTGCAGCTCCCATGTGCCGCATTATTCTCACCCTCTCTGCCTCTGTACCCGTTGTTCTCTCTACCTGGAACAGCACCTTCCCTCCCTTTTATTCTTCCCCATGAATCCCTCCAGATTCAGCCCAGCCATTGCCTCCTCCCAGACCCCTTAGAGTAAGTTAGACAAACCTTGTGCTGATTGTCAGTCTCCTGATCTCCTGGAGGGCTAGCTAGAGCTATATCTTGATATTTTTCTTAGTGCATGGCACAGGTCCTTGAGAAAGGTTCATGAAATGAATGGATGAGTGAATGAGGTCAATATGGTGCTTTGCATTTTCATTTAGGGAAGAAGAAGTAAATGAGTCAGGATCATTATACTTAGTCTTGAGAAGTTTGGACTGTGGTTGAGCAAAAATGCTTCCCTCCTAAGAAAACCATGGTTGGCCTTGTTTTGGGTTGTTGATCAAAATGTAGACTGAACTATGTAAAAATCACAAAGCCATGAGTTCTACCATTTAGGTATATGGAGAGAGGACCAGGGCCCTAGAGATTGTCCCACCTACACAGAAGGGTACCTAGCTTGACACAAAGTTCCCATTAACCTAGGAGTCCGGGAAAGGCAGGTGAGGGCTGCAGTTAGGCAGCAGCATTCTTTATCAATGTGTCCTAATATATCCCAACTAGAATCTCCTCTATGAAATGTAAAAGTTTCAATGAAGGGATCTTTCAGGAAGAGTGAATCCACTAACACTTTAAATCTGCAGTTAAAATGGAATCTAATAATCCTTAATGCATATTTATAAGTGAGATAACTAAGAGCTTGAGGTAATGTTATAATCTAATCCCCACAACCCAAAGGTAGGAACTATTATTATACCTATTTTACAGATAGAGAAACTGAGGCTCAGACATTTAATAATTTAGGTAACTTTCCAAAGTCACACCTTTACAGGTGGTGGGGTTAGGATTTGAAATTATATGATCAGACATCAAGGACTTGTACTTTTAATTAATCACCTCTCTGAAGCTTAGCTACCAGGGAGAGCAACATGTGCACATTTCTAGTTCTTTTTATTGATACTGTGTCAACAAAAGCATATGAGGTTTTAACTATATAAACAAGCTAGCAAGATATGAAGCATCAAATATTTAAAACTAAGAATCTGGAATATAAGTAAATATGCAGAGAAATATAATTCTTCTACCAGTGCAAGGCAGAGGTTATTATTTGCAATGTAATGTCAAAAAACGTGAGATCAGAGAGAGGTGCGCTGAGTCGTCCAAGGTCATGGGGTAGGTGAGGTGGGATTTGAAGTAGAGCCATCTTAGAAGTCTTCAAGGGGCCTCCACTGTTGGGCACTGGTAAGACTCTCACTTAAACTTGTCACAGACATATAGACCAGCAATAAACTTGTTGCCAGAAATCCTGCTTATTACTTCCCAAATGGCTAGAAGATGAGATTGAGTCAATGATTTTTGCTGTCCAAAGCCAACTGGTCTGGTATTAAAATGAGCTGAGAACCACAATGAGATACCACTGCATACCCACTAGGGTGGCTGTTACAAAAAAAGACAGGAAATACAAAATGTAGGCAAGGATATGGATAACTTAGAACACTCCTGTGCAGTTGGTGAGGATGGATGTGGTGCAGCCACCAGAGAAAACAAGCTGGTAGCTCTTCAAACAATTAAAAGTAGAATTACTATAAGAGCTAGAATTCCAGTTCCACTTACATGCCCAAAAGAACTGAAATGAGGGACTCAAATCAGGGACCCATGTCCTTAGCAGCATTATTCCCAATAGCTAAGGGCCTATCAGCAGATGAATGGATAAACAAAACATGGCACATACATACAGTGGAATATTATTTACTCTTAAAAAGGAAGGAAATTTGACACATGGTGCAATATGGATGAACCTTGAGGACATTATGTTAAGTGTAATAAGCCAGTCATAAAAGGACAAATACTGTATAATTCTACTTGCACGAGGTACCTAGAGCAGTCAGATGCATAGACAGTTGAATGGTGGTTGCCAGGGGCTATGGGTGGGGAGAATGAGGAATTGTTTAATGGGTACAGAGTTTCAGTTTTCCAAAAAAGCAGAGATCTGGAGATGGACGGTGGTGATGGTTGTGGAACACACATGTATTAATATATTAGTGTCACAGAACTTCACAGGTAAATACGATTATGATGGTAAATTTCAGGTGATGTGTGTTACATAATAATTACAAATAACTTTAAATACTGAGCTAGGTGGGTGTAATAGTCAAGGTCCACTCAGGAACTCAGGTGCCACTCTACTCTTTCACATGGAAGGGACTGTGACGGAACTGGTCATCTATGGCAGCCAGAGGATGTTGAGGGCACCAGAGGCTAGCCAGAGCAAGAGGTTAGTCCCATCTCTAGGGCTGGGAGCCCACAGGGGAGGAGGATGTGTTAGCTGATCCTAGAATCTGGGGTTATATGGTAGGGATGGGAGCCACAGAGGGTACTTGTACCCAACCAGACAGCTGGGCTGTTGCTGGACACGGGCAGGCCAGGCAGATGGCTGGAAGAGAAACCTCAGTCTCTCCCCTCCTTGCACCCTCTTGTTTTTTCCCCCATGCATCCCATGGACTTAAGCCAGAGACAAGTTAGGAAGGGAGCCCAAAAGTGTTGTTCCCTGTGACACTGAGCAGAGCAGGAGACACAACAAATGCAGTGAGGAACAGGTTTGGGAGCACGCTGGCAAAACACCAGCACACGGGGTCAGGCAAGCTTTCTCTCCTTGTCATTTAAAAGGCTCTCAAATTCCTGTAAGGGCTTCAAAAAAATCTCTCTACACTGACTTTCCAACATTACAATGCTCAGTGATACTGGTTAATCCCAATTAAATTAATTTATCTTCTACTGGTTAGACACATTTCAAAAAGAGTCTATGGAGAAATATATCTGAACAGAGGTTTAGCTTTGGGTAGCATTCATTGCTTCAGAGACTGTCTCGTGGTGGACCAACTGAAAGTCCTCCTGAGCTAAATGTCATTCTATGAAATAAATATTAAAATATATTTATAAAATCTATAAATAAACATTCCCAAACTTGACACAGAATTTATATATATACATGTGTATGTGTTAAGTGCTGATGGAATAGAACTCCTACCATCCCTTTAAACTGCCTTCTTCCTTCACTCTCCCAAATGTAGGATCGAGTTCTACACCCTTCAGTGAACTTGGAATATAATGTACAATTGTACATTATACATTTTTTGTTGATTTGTCCATTCTTTCTGCAAAAACCTGTATATTGCTTGAGAGCAAAGACAGAATGTATGTGTATATACGTCTATATATGATTTTTCACGCATATTTGTGTGTATGTGTACTACTGAATCTTTATCACTAACTACATCGTAGGTACTCAATACATGTTTTTGAAAGAAGGAATACGCTACCTGATGACGGGGAACGGGCAGCCTAGAAGAAATGGACGTGGGGCCACGGGAACAGGAGTGAGAGCCTCAGGCGAGCTGCTCGGGGTTGGTGACTGACTGAGACGGTGGTGCTGATCGTGTAAGAATGAAGAATAAAGCGAGGCTTGGCTTTAATAAAGTGAATCAGGCTTTTTGAAAAATTTGAATAGACAATCAGAGCTGTGGAGCTGGCTTCAGAAGAGATGGCAAGGCTTGGAGGGGAAGAGTTGAAAGTCATCTTTGTAGTAGAGGAGCCATGCTGTGGCATCATTTCCTCCTGTCCTCCATGCTCTTCTGGTACCTCACTATTTCCCCATGGAGAGGTGGCGTCTACGTTACCTCCCCTTGAACGTGGACTCTGCGTTGGCCTCAACGGACAGCCTAGCAGAAATGACACTGTGCAACTAAGTCACAAAAATGCCTTGTCCTTCTGCCTCCCTGTATTAGGTTCTGCTTTTGGAACCCAGCCATCATGGCGTGAAGAAGCCCAAGCAGCCTTTGGCGAGGCCCATGTGGAGGGGAAGGGAGGCCCTGAGCTCCGCACCCCAGACAAAGGTCAGCACCAGGTCGCCAGCCGCGTGAGTGGAGCCCCCAGCCTCGGCTAAGCTGCCCCAGCTGGGGCCACACGGGGCCAAGCCATGTCACACCTACCAAGCTCTATCTGCATGACAGATGTGTGTGCCACACAGATGATGACTATTGTTTTAGGCATTGGGTTGTGGGGCGCTGTATTATACATCAGCAGCCGACTGAAATAGATAGGTGGTGACAGGATCATGCAATTTGAGTCAGCCATGTCTGGGTTAAAGTCTCTGATTCTGCTACTACCAGGGTTGTGGCTCGAGGCATGTTACCCAGACGGGCAGAACCTCTGTTTCTTTGTGCATCAAATAGGATTAGTAATGGCTGCCGCAGGGAGCTGTTATGATAATTGAAGAGATGCCATAGGTAAATGTCTAAGGTTGTGCTTCATCTCTCGGGTGAGTGACAGCCAGCACTACTTCCCCCGAGATGAGTGAGCTGAAGTTTTGTGAAGAAAGTATACGTGACGTAGAACAGGTCATTTGGAAACAAATAGGAAAAGAAGAGTTAGAGACAGTGGAGAATAGTCAGAGGAGGCTGAGGAGGGAATCAAGACTGAGCAGCTTCCTGAGACGGTTGGGGTGAGATATGAGACAGAAGGCCAGCTGACATCAACAGCTGGAAAGGTCCTGATTTCAGCAGTGGGGAGGTGGCTAGTGACACGTAACCCAGAAGTGTCAACAGAGCAAAGCCTGGAAGCCTGCATTCGAGGAAGTGGTGAGAAGAAGTGAAAGTTGGTATTTACTTCATTTCTAAGCATGTACATGATACTCCTAAAGAACATGAGAATACTATTCTATTAAAAAGGTATATAACACCCATTCGAATTTCAATTTCCCCACTAGAGTGGTCCTTTTCTCTAAGAATACATTCAGGTGAATCTTACAACTCATCACCACACTGTTGGTTTTTCCTAGGAGCTCATTTTTTATATTTATGGCTGTCTCTGTGGCGTGTTTCCTATTTCCTATTTACATTCAGATTCTTGGTTTTCCAAAATGCCTGGCCTAATTATTACTCTAGTCGTGCATGTTGTTTATACTCTGATTCCAAAATGAAAAGCACAATGTGCAGACAAGGACATAATGGCCAGGAGACCAGCGGCCATGTCTAGAAATAGGAGATCTGTTATTTAAAAGGTGAAAATGAGAGTGTATTGTTACAAACGCCAGACGGTTTCCCACCCTCACTTGATTACTGGATGCTCTCTGGGGGCTCCTAACTGGTCAGAAAATATCTACTCTTGTTATCTCAGATCTTGAAGCTGAAAGGAAGGATAGGTCCCTCAATTAATAAAAAAGGAAATGAAGGCTGAGACAACGTACTTGTGCAAATTACGGCTATTTACCTTCCTGCGGTAATTCAGGGGCATTGACACAAACAGGTGACCATAGTTAAGTCCGTGATGAACACCTACTTTTCAAAAGGCCTCGTCTTGTTTTACTTTCTTGAAGACTAAATTTTCCCAGGTGACATGCAAAGTCATTTCTAAGCCTTCACATAAAAGGTCTTTAATATTCATTCTCAAACATTTATTTAGTCCCACCATGTGCAAGGCACTGCATGAGGTGGGTCTTCTAAAATATACTACACAAGGGAATGAAAGATAATTTCTGGTTTAAAAAGACAAATTATGAAAATGTAATATTTATTAGGCTCTTGTAAGATAAAAGGCACTTGCTAGAGCACCACCTCTGCAAGCTTTACACCTCTATGAAATGTCTGGTTTGCTCAGTTGATTCTAGCATGATGCTAATGAGAGCCAGGTCAGGAGTTTAATTCTTGACAGTTTTGTACGAGGAATGTTAATTCTGACCACCCACATCTAAGACCAAGTAAGTGAGTTCCACAATTGAGGGGAGTGTGATTGGTAGAGCTGGTCATCACCTGGTGACCACACAGGATGAGTGAGTGGACATGAGAGGCAGGAAATAGAGCTGTTGAGGGCGGGCTTTCAGAATTCCCACCCACCCCAGTAGGCACTATGCAGTGAGTAGGATTGGGACATGGGACATGGGACTTGGGGCTGATATTGATGTAGATTTTGCTAGGGGGACTTAGCATTTCTTCCTTACTTTTGATGTTTCTTTCCATATGTACGGAGTCCTCCGGTTTCCCCTTTTAGTCTCCGTCTTAGGAGAGGTGTCTTAACTGCCCAGTGAATTTGGGGGAAATGAACTGAGCTTACTGGCCTCTCTTCCCTGTACCTCCGGGGAACTATCTGCCTGCAAGGTACATGCAAAGAAAGCTGTGATAGGCCCACAAGGCTGACTGAGTGGATCTGTCTGCCTGATCCAGGGTTCAAAAATAGGAAGACCGTTTGCCTACAAGTGCAAGTTACCTACTCCAAGCTGCTTTTTAGCGGTGACAAAGGTGACATCTTGGCACTGGTCAAGTCTAGAACCAGCTCAGCATAGCCAGCATTCTATCTAAGACACAGGAAGTGGAATTGGCGCTCTCACTTTACAGAACTGCTCCAATATTGCCAGAGCAAAAAGTGACTGACCTTAAAACTGCAGTGTTCTGGAATGTTCTTAGGTGACCCAGAAATGAAAGTCAGAATCCTTGGAAATCCTACGTCTGTAAACTACACCTATAACTTTAGCGAAGAAACATGGGTATGTTTGAATAAGCAAAGGGTAGGGGAACCCTCCAAACATTGCCCAGAACAACGGTTAGAGGTTGTGGCTTTAGTCAGCAGCACTGTTAGGTGTCAGCCAAGTGGTATAAACATAGAACTGGGTTTGGCCTTTGTAGCCCATCAGGGGGAAGGGAGTAAACATTTTCTCTCTTTCATGGTTGCTCTGCGCCCTCCCTTCTGAGGTAGACTGATGTGGACTATAAGAAACTTGCCCTCACTTTCTGAAGAAAAGGAGTCTGGTCGAGGGGATCTGAAGATGCCTGCATGAGAGCCAAGATGAGTTCCGAATGGCCCTGGAGCTGGTGGCCAACCTCCTGAAATCATATTGTCTGAAGTCACTTGGAGTTTCTTTTCTGAGAACAACACTGGCAGTCTGTTTATTGGTTTCAGTTGCTATGAAGTGACCGTCCTCAGAAGTGAGGCTGTTGCCCTTAGCTACACATTTCTTTGTGGGCATCATCTCGGCTCATACGGTACCGAATCAGCAGCCGGGCAAGGCACAGACCCCGATGAAATATGAATACCGTGATGATGAAACAGGTTTCCTAGTGGTAGCCTCCTTTTATAAGATGGGCTGTGGCTAATTCAGCTTGGAAACGACACATGACCTTTTCGAAGGTATGGGCTGACTTGATTTTAATACTGTCCTCTTCCTTCTCAAGTAGGGATTTGCTTTTCTATTCTGAGATGTGTCCGTTCAAGTGATGTCCTCCAAATAATCTCTCTCCTGATCCTCTTCACCTCTTGGGGTTTGGCTGGGAAGGCTGTGGGGGGAATGATGTAGGCAGCGCTAATGTGACAGTGGTCCAGGCTTCTTGTTTTCCCCTGAAGAAGGGAACACGCAGGCTGCTGGTGCTGGTCTTTAGAGCAGGAGTACTTTGGTTTCATAGTCTCCTCCCTCCCCCAGCGCTCCCCCGCCTCTGGTCCTGTCCCATTCCACAGATTAGGTACTTACATTCAGGGTAACTGTGGAGTACATTTCTCCTTTGGATTTCATTTGCTATCTTCTGGCACCTATGTTACTTATTATGTAAATGAGGTGGCAAAGCAGATGCTTTTCCTCCTGATGTATTCACTGGGAATTAATACATACAAAACTGAGGAGGGGCTTGTGTTCCACCTGGGAGTTTGAACAAGGCTTGAGCAACAGGAAGGGTGATTACGCCAGAGCTGCTCTGTTCAGTAGGGGAGCCGATAACCCTACTCGGCTATTTGCATTTAAATCAATCAAAATGAAATCAAAATAAAAATTAAAAGTTTCTCAGTCTTAGCCATCATTCATATGCTCTGTAGCCACATGTGGCCAGCGGCTACTTACTGAAGAGGCCAGACGCGAAACATTTCCATCACTTCAGCAGAGTTCTACTGGACAGTGCCGCTAATCACAGAAGTGATTAAAATAGAGCCAGGATGTGTGTGGCTTCCTCCTCTCAGTTGGAACTTCATCCATAAGGGTCCTACACACTTCTTAGAAGGGGTGTAGATCCGCAAAAGAGCCAGGAGATAAAGGAGCTGTGGTTTTCAGACTTGAAACGTGCAACCCTATCACCTGACAGTGTAGATCCTGAGTAGGTCTGGGGTGGGGCCGGAGTCTACATTTCTCTCTGGCTCCCACATGTGGCTGCTGCTGCTAGGGGGACACGGATTGAGGGCACTGATTGCATCTTGGCCTGCTATCCTAACTACCTGGGTAGGTTTAAAAACTGCGGGTGCCGAGCTCTCACCCCCAAAGATTCAGGTCGAATCTGTCTGGGGTGTGTGTGTAGCCTGGGCATCATAGACTTAAGAAAATCCCCAAGAGATGATTGTCCAAGTGATTAAAATTTAACAACCATTGATGGTGATAAAGCAAGTCTGTTAGATTTGAGAACCTGAAGCGCTGGCTTTACCTGGAAGTTTGTAGAAATGCAGATTCTCTGGCCAAATCCCGTCCTGCTGAGTCATAACCTGCACTTCCAACAGCTTTCCCCACGTGATACCTCCCTTAAAGGTGAGAACTGCTGTACTGGATAACCTTTTAAAGCAATCATTTATGGATCTACGTGTATGTTCTTTAAAGAAATTCTTAAAAGTAACAAGTTCTTTCAGTTCCTAAAAATACAGGGGCATATAATTCAGTCTATCATTATGCCGAATTACTTAAAGGATCATTGCGTCGGCACAAGGGATAATAATGTTTTGACCAAAAAAAAAAAAAAGTTTCTACGATTGTGTTTTCCTAGTAAGTCTTTTCCACTAGTGTTTTAGGAGAATAGTGCCAAAGATGATGATGATGTAGAAAGGTCAACTAGGCCAACTATGTGATGTATTACAGCATCTCCAAATTCCATGTGGTAGGAATCCCGTGGGGATCTTGTTAAAATGCAGATTATGATGTAGCAAATCTGGGGTGGGGCCTGAGACTGTATTTCTAACAATACAGGTGTTGAGATGGTACCTGGTCACTGAAGACATTTTGAGTAGCAAGGGGTTAGATTGTTCTTTGGGGACACCTTTTGGTAAACTCTCACTTCAGTGACTCAAAGCATCAAATGGTCTGGTATAAACAATAAAAGGGGTGATTTTGTTGAAAGTCCTGATTTGCTAATTTGAATCATCTGAAAGAGAAATATCAAAAGGTCAGAATTATTCCCATCACTATTGGGAAGCTAATCGGGAATGAAGTCATTTAAGGCAAAAGCAAAATAGTAACCACAAATACCTCAGATGACTACTAGGGCAAAATTTTCAAAATGTTGCAAGCTGTCTGCATGCTTGAAGTAGCAATTTACATGCATAATTAGGTGCAATCAACAGTTTTGAAATGTAATATATTTTCTGAGCCCATATTTACTTATGACAGATGCAAAAAAAAAATCTGTGTCCCCAAAAAATAGAAGGGCAGAGAAAGAAAAATATTTGCACTTAACAGTGGGACTCTTTGCAAGCACATGCCTAAATTTAGAACAAATTTAGTTGAAGTATTGTATCTTTATTTTGATTTAATCTTCATTTAAGCCTTGAAAGAAGTTCACAAATACATCTGAAAGTGACAAGCATGTAAGAGTAATGACTTACCACTCAGCCGTTCAAGCTCCTGTTGGGCCTGACGTGTAACTTTTACTTCTACACCGGAAGGGAAATCTGACGAATTCAAAACTTTATTGCACAAAACACTACTCCGACTTTCTTCCTGTCTTCAGAAGGGGCTTCATTCTTGGAATGACTTATATAAAAATTTGAGAATAATTTATATAAAAAGACTGAACTGACAATTTCTTCTTCCTAAATCAAGGCCCTCAGGTGAGTGCTCGCAGTGAATTTCTATCACCTTACTATTTTCAGCAAAACAGGCAATGATTGTGGGGTGCCCACTATGGACTAAGGCACTCTGCCAAGCACTTTACATAGATAAACTAATTTACCGTTGTAAAAATACTGTAAGAATTGATTTATAACAATATTCTGGGGGAGAAGATGGGGAGTAAGTGCTTCTCTACAGGCACATGGCTTTATATATTTTCGGCTGGTACATTACTACATAAAGGGTCAAGTGTCATTTAAAAGTATAGTGAATTTCAGACTAATGCAAGCTCATTTTATTTTTAACAAGTTCCCAAATTAGAAAATGAGCTTGAAATCTAGGTTTCAGAAACTCTGAAGAAATGCAAATGAGTAATTTAGTCCCCAAACTTTTTCTTCCCAAAAGCATGCTCACACTGCAATATCCAGATTGGCTGCCCACACCGATTACAGGGGCAATGAATCTGTCACATGTACAGGCAGAGTCCGAGATTATGAGATTACATCGAAGGATAGGACCTAATGACGCGTCCTTGTGTAACTGCACGTATGGAGACAGCGTGTCTTGATATGGAAAAGTTGTCTTTAAGTTAGTGCAAAGCAGTCACGAACAAGGCAATTTTCTAGTTTCATTAGGTAAAGCGTTATCTGCGATACATTATAGGATATGGGGGAAAAAAGCCACCCTCTGCTAAGAAATGCATGAATAGTTCATTTATCTGCTGATCCATTTGGGGGCATTATGGAACTCAAAGCCCAGAACAATGGGCTCTGTTTAATATTAAACAGGTTCTTAATAACCTGCTCTTTCTCTCCATCGCTGCTGGAGGGTCCCTCCTGCGAGCGCAGAGTTGCAGTAGCAGTTCCCGGGAAGTTGTAAGCTACTCCCCAGGACCAAGTGGTGTTAAATTTAGAAGTCATGCTGATCACCTGACTGTCGGTGAGCCCCGATTTAAGAAATTCCAGGTCTCCCCTTGTCACCTCTATCTGTCTATATTTGCAGACGCAGCTCGCCGCCGGGCCTGGGGTCACCCCCCGGAACCTCCTGGAGACCTGCCCTGAGGAGGACGCCCTTCCAGCACCGGAGGGCTGCCGCTCGCGAGCGGCGGCGCCCAGTTGGCGCCCACCCCGGGACACACTGCAGTCGATGCCTGGCAGCGACTTCTCGCTCGCCCTCAGCCTCCCCCATCGACCCTCTCCCGCCGACCTTTACGCCCAACTCGGGCGCGCCGCGAGCCTCTGCGTCCTCGCCGTCCACGCGGGGCCCCACCCCTTCCCGGTTCCTGCCCGCGATCGGGTCGGAGGCGAGGGTAGGTGGCTTTCCTGCCCGGAGCTGGCCGCCGGCTCCGCTCCTTCACTCCGGTCGGCTGGCGCCGGGCTGGGCGGCGCGGAGCGGGCGGCGGCGGCG
>NC_043704.1:141095049-141113011 GCF_006229205.1 Suricata suricatta
GGGCGAAGGGCGGCAGGAGGGAGGGCGCGCGGGAGGCGGCCCCTCCTCGGCGAGCCATGCGTGCCACGGGCAGCTGAGGAGCCGCCGGGCGCCGCTGCCAAGTCCCCGCTCCGCTTTTGTCTTGCCCTCCAGTGAATGGGAAGATGGAGATGGATGTTGAGGGAGTTTCTCCGCGCCCGGAGCCCATCCCCCGCTCCCAGGGGGCTGGCGGAGCCTGCCAGGCGCCGCCACAGCCGCCCCAGCCCCAGCCCCAGCCCCCGCCGCAGCCGCCGCAGCAGCAGCAGCAGCAGCTGGCTCAGGATGAAGTGCCCGGCGAGAGTGCGGGCGTGGAGGACAGCGACGATCCCGAGGCGAGACCCAACGGCGAGAAAGGAGAGAGCAAGGTAGGTCCACAGTGCTGGAGCTGTGACACCTTTTGGACAAAACCGAGGATCTCTAGTAGTGGCTGTCACTTTAACCCCTCCGCTCCCCCCCACCCCTTCCTTCGTTTGTGTGGCGGTGGGGGTTGCAGATGTGGGGAAGGCGTGAGATCGAGGGGAGTCGCTGGGAGAGAGTGACTTTCCGAACTGGAAGGCGTGTGCCGGAGCCTGTCCTGCTTTCCGTCCTCAGAGGTGTGTGCAGAGAAAAGTCTTCTGGTACGTGCTATGCGATGCCCGGGTGGAGCGGGGCACTTCTGGAGAGCCGCGTCGGGAGACCTTTGCTCGCCCACGCCGTGTAACCCAGGCTTCCTGAGATGATGTAGGTCAAGGGGAAGCGTGTCTTCAGGAGCTGCCAAGTGGCTTCTGAGACTCCTTGGAGGGAGGTGACATCAACCTTAAGATGGCAACAATGGGAGCAAAGTTTGGCTCATTTGCAGAATGGAGAGCATTGCCTAACCCAGCTCTGAACTCGAGGCCCTCCTCTCGGCTGGCACCCTCCCGGGCTAGGAGGGCAGGGGGGGCCAGGTGCCTGGCAGCAGAGGAGACCTGGGTGTCATTTGCAGCCCTGCTGTGTCATTGTAGACCAGGAGATAGCTACTTCTTTCTGTGGACAGGGGAGTTCTGCAAGTAATTGGATTCCAGTAAGAAATGGCTCAGATGCCGTCATTCTCTGGTGCTGATGTTTCTTCTGGAGGAAACCGTTAAGTCAAGGAAATGGCATAGAAAACCGTTCTTTGGTAATACGATTAGAGTGCGTTTATTACAGCTTTGTCTCTGAGCCTATTTTCCCATTCCTGCTTGGAGGTCCGTTTTGTGGGATGGAAGCTAGTGTTGTTGAGCTGTGTCTGTGTCAGGTGCACACATGTATTTGTGAGTACATTTTGAAACGATTGCTAATGTTGGAGAAGAGTTGGTGCAACCCCCGGGAATACTGGAACCAAAGAAGGGTCTGTCTGTACTCTTTCTCACTCTGCATCACTTCAGGAAGTGTACCAGCAAATAGCTACTTTGGTTGGGAGAGACTTGCAGGTGGTGAGGGTGAGTGCTCCGGTGAGTGCTCCTCCTACAAGATTGCCTTGGTTTCTGTTGGACCTTTCCCAAGGTACTAGTGGATTACACAAATATCCGAAACGCCCTGGGATCATGTGGAGGGTTGGTGTTCTGAGTTTGGAGACAAGCTCACTTAACAAGTTGGTATTTGCAAATGTTCCAAATTGCTTTGCATTTTAAAAAGGAGGTAAAGACTGACATTGTTGTTTATCTGCCCGAATCAGTATTGTAATTTATGAATAGCAGTCTACCATGGACCTGGAATCTGGACACACATTAGACCCAACCGGAGTGCCTTGCAAATGCGTACAGGATTTACATTGTAAAAACTACGATGAATTTTAATAGTCTAATATCCTCCGCTTTCCAGTGGCTTCTGATTTCATGAATATTTAATTCTGTCATGACTGCATATTTACTACTTGAAATGACTGTGTGCGCCCAGTCTTATGAAATAACCATAACTGAGTGTCGTATTATCTAATCGAACTTTAAGTCTCTTTTGCAGGATAGGTGTGGGGAATAATTAAAATATACAGCCAGTGCTGCCGTTTCCATATTGTTGGTTCCTATGCCCTGAGCTTGAGAAATTCCTTCCATCAGCAGAAATCTGTGCTTATTTGTTTCCCTTTGATGCACCATGCAGACTGTCTAATGTTCTACCGGTTGTGAGGAAGAAGGAAGGCAATGCACTACAAAATTACAGCAGGTGAAGACAGGCCTGAAAGCGGGTTGATTACATATCGTTAATTAGCATGTTCAGTTAATTGAGTATTCCACTGATGTGATTTGCTTTAGGTTTGTCTGCAATTTCTTGAGGTGGAAACAGAATGCTCCTTTTTTACCCCTCCAGGTGTTTGCCTTAAAAGATTGTGTTGCATCCTTCTCTTAAGCCAGAAATCAGCTGTTTTAACCCTTTGTTGGCCTCTGGTACTCTCCTACTGGTTCTTCTGAGTTTGAGGTGTTGCGGACTTTAATAACTCTTTTTGCCTTTGATGGATGTTGAGGCAAGTGATAGACTGATTTTTCTCAGTAAATCCTAGCTCCGTTAGCTGGAGGGCCTTTGGGTGTCTGACCAGATTATTTAGCTAAAATATAAATGGAAGACAGAGTGGGATAAAGTGGAATGTGGCTTTACCAAGCTGTTTGGGGTGAAGTGGGGTGATAGGATTTAAACACAGTCATGTACAAATATAATGCAGTGAACTATAGTGGTTTTTTTTCACTCATGCAAGTAGTAAAATGTGAATTTTGAATATTCTATTTTATCTTAGATCTTCCTCCGAGCAAGGGTACTGTAAATAGAATGTCAGTGATATGACTTCCCTCTCTACCAAATGAAGTGTCCAGGGGGAAATGGCATTTATTTCCTCCAGTTTCTGATCTGGGGTCGTGATTTATTTTCTCATGAATTTACCTCAGTTGTCTTACTGGAAAAGAAATCAGAGCTTAGTGCCAGATCAGCTGTCTCCTGAATTGCAGGTGCACGGTTATACATCCTCAGAAAGTCTCTG
The DNA here is from genome assembly GCF_006229205.1 of Suricata suricatta. NCBI lineage: Eukaryota > Metazoa > Chordata > Mammalia > Carnivora > Herpestidae > Suricata > Suricata suricatta. Next base: position 141,098,033 of record NC_043704.1, read on the forward strand.
AAATAGGAAAGGTTAGAAAACGGGATCAGTCAAAGGATTTTTTACACCAGAGTTTCATGATGTGACTGGCACTTTCTGTTCCTAGAATAACAATGCCTGATTCCTCTCTACCAACTATTCTTCGGAGAAATGTTTTAAAGCAGCTACATGCTATGTCTGCTTTGATTCCATGAATTGGAGCAGACCCTAAATCGACCATTTATTCCTCCTCTGTGCTTTCACGCAGGTTTACTTTGAGCCTTTACAAAAAGTCGTTTCCTCTCCTTGCAGTGACATCCGAAGACAATGTGGTCTCCCCTTTGGGGACCTAGTGAGATATTTTTTCACACATTATCTCAAGCACTTCATCGTCATTTCAGAGAAGAGTTTCTCTAAACAGTACAGAACTCCTTTCTTCTGGTCTTGCAGATGAAGATGAACTGGTCATGCTCTTGAAAGAGCCCTTCCCATCCTTCAAAGAGTTCTCGACCCTGGATCTGATCATCTCAGGAGTTTCTTGCAGAGTTCTCTGTAGGCCTTAGATAGCCCATTAAGAAATGTGCCGCTTAAGCCCCTTCTGAAGGGCTTTGCTTATGCTGAATAATTCTCGGATAGGTATTTCTGAAACTTTCTTTGGCAGAGTTAAAAAAAAAAAGTTCCTTGTGTTGAGGACCAGCACCTAGTATTTCACTCCGTTTGTGTTATCTACTTATGCATACAGATGTGTGAATTCTTCACCTGATCCCAGATGAGTGACGTAAATGGTTCTTTCTTGTCTGCTTTAGCTTCGTGTCATTCATGTATTCTCTGCTTTTCTCCCTTCCCCTTTCCTCCTGTTCTCTCTCACAAAGGCGCACACGCCGTTTACCATATACCGTGAAGTTGCATATTTATGGCCCAGATGTGTGGTATCATGACCAAGTGCTCTTTTTTGTTAAGCTCCCATTTAAAGGTTTGGTTTGCAAAATATGTTATTCTTGTGGTTCTGGACTGGAGAGACTCTGTGCTGTTGCTACCAGTGATACTTCATTGATGAGCATGACTCAAGAGTCTCATTTCGACTGCATTTCGTCAGTGGTGCTGTCTAAATCAGCAGTCTTACAGGGTGCCCGAGGGAATCTCTTACCCAGACTGTCGGTACATTTTTTAAAGTCTTTAATTTCGAAATAACTTTAGATTTATAGGAAGAGTTGCAGACATAAGACAGAGAGTTCGCATAGACCTTTTGCCCAGCTTCCCCTGATGGTAACCTCCTTGTTAATCCGTGTGTCACCGTGAAGAAATCAACACTGGTACAGTACTATTCGCTAAACCTGTCCACTCAACTTTTGTCGAGTGGATGTGCAAACATAGTGATGTTTTTCACTTTATCCTTTTAAGATTTTCTTTACACCCGAAAAGTGTTTGAGAGAATATTTAAGAGCCAGATTTATTTGGAGTTAACCGTCCCCCTTTTTCTTCTGGTGGGTGGGAGCAGCTTGCGAAATACAAAGGTTGAGGTCCCCGGAGCAATGGATCCTGATGCAGCGAGCCCTATGGGAGTTACACCTTTGGCAAAGCTCTTGAGTGCTGTTAACTTATGGGGAGTGATAGTTTTCTTTTTTATTTTATCCTGAAAAACATTCCTGTGCCAGGTAAGATTGGGTTTGTCAGCACACAGAGGACAGCAAAGTCTCAAGTGGCAAGTAGAGGAGAAAAGGCAATTGATAAAATCAAGACAGTTCACTTCGATGCCTAACCTCTTGGGTGTTTGTTTCTGGCATGAAAAATAATAGAAGCCCTTTCATTTTGGTTTGTATTAGCCGGGTGAACTCTGATTTCCAGCACAGAAGCGGAAACTTGCCCATTAGGAAAGATGTCTTGTGGTCATGAGTGTTGGCTTTCTGATTAAGAGTGAAATCAGGAAGGTCTGCATTCGCTTTTGGCAATTTCTCTTGCTCTTAACCTCAGTGAGATACTGACCTTTCCCAACCTCAGTATTTTCATCTGTAAAATGGGCATAATTATTTTTGTATAGCTTGAATGGGATAAACTGTACACAGTTTGTAATTTAATGCTTCATAGGTACTGACTGCTTACTAATTGTTAACAATAATTGTGATTATAATTATTATTATTATTACTATTGTGATCCAGGGTTCTCAAAAGGAGAATGAGCTGGGGCTCCAAGTTCGACTAGAATTTTCAGTTTCTTAGAGGGTTGTGGGGCTGGCAATGATACAGAGATACTATTTTGGAATCAAGCCAAGCTGGTGCTCATTGACCTGATTTTGCCCTAGGGCCTTGGGCCTTGAGGTCCTTTTCTTATGGGCACGATGTTAGGAGAGAATTATTATTTATCTTGACTGGTCAATGGACCACTCCTTGCGTATCAGGAAAGCCATGGAGGACCGAGATAGAAGGCCCCACACCCCAGTCCAAGCTCCAGGGGTATATGCAGGAATAAAATAAAATAATAAGTAATAAATAATAAAACAATAATAACGCAAATAAATTGCCCTGCTTTTACATGCTTATGGCTTATTGGGAGACGTAGGTGGCAAATCTTAAGACTTAAAAAACTTAGCTAAAAAGTTGTATTTTTGAGACCCCTTTGTTGGCAAGTAGCAGAAACTGACTTAAATGTGAGCAAAACCGAATTTTATAGGAAGGTTGTAAGGTAATTGCAGAATCAAAGGAGAAATGATAAAACTGGTTTTGAGAAACACTGAGGCCAGCGACTCTCAGAAGATCTAAGTAGTGGAAAGTGATGCAAGGTTTCTCAAGGGCACTGACACAAGAAGAATAAATTCCAGTCATCTTTTTGCCTTTTTGTCACTCTGCTCAAGAGCCCAAGTCCATGGCAAGGTTATCTAGTTGACCTTGCATGGATCAGATAGCTGGGTCTAGGTCAGGGAAGTGTGGGCATTACGTTGCATGTTCTTGCAAATTGTGTTCTTTGGAAGGAGTAGAGTTCAGGGTGGGGCGGGCTGGGGCATCAAGGTACTGTTGCCACATCAAGGAGAGGAAGTATGGGGAGGGGGCAAAACACCTGGTCTAATTCCTCTCCTAGAAAGGACAGAAGGCAGTGGGAGGAGAGGGGGACAGAGAGGAAGGTATTAAGGGAGGGAGAGGAAAAAAAAGAGAGAGAGGCAAAGAGAAGAGATGAGAACCAGATACGCAGATTCAGAGACAGAAAAATACACTTACCCAGGAACCTGGAATATTGTTTTTAGCATGGGTCTCCTACCGTTTGAAAAGAAAGAATATGGAGGAAAGTTAAGTATTGTATTGCTTGTGTATAGGTTCGGTTTCCCACTTATAAAATGAAATTAGTGATGCATTTCCCATCTGCTCAACAGATAATCTCAGGATGATGTGATGGGGTGCTGATGTTTTAAAATATAGATCTTCCATGGAACTCATGTCCATTAGAATGAAATACATTAATATTTTTTTTGGTCTGCTCCTAGGTTAAAGCAAGTTGGTTTCCTGCTAAAGCCCTAATACATTTTCTTTGACTTTTCAATCTACATGTCAAGATACTTGAGTGCTTAGATTTGGACGTGACCTCCTAACGAGGGAGTCTTGCAGCAGGAGGCACCACGGGCAGCGTTGGGGGGGAGCTGTTCATTCCTGTTCACACACTCTTCCAGCCCCATGCCTGGCACTCAGCGAGCAGGCCCTCCGTACCTGGCAGTTTGCATTGAATGTGCCTGGATGGGTCAGTCAGCCCTGATTACATATGTCCTAGATGCTGGGATCGCAGAACTGAAAGAGAAACCCACAGTGTCATAGGGGAGACACACTTATGCACAGATCATGATGCTGCAGGACATGAGGACCAGCAGAGAGATGAGGACACAAGGCAGCTTCATTATAAGTGGGACCACTTAACACGCTTTTTAAAAGTACAGTGTTGACTGTCTAACAGGCACTAGAAGGAGCCAGATGAAATGAGACTGGGCAATGTGGAGATACTAGCTAATAAATGCCTCCCCTGTTCTTGGTTTGCTCCCCCAACCACCAAAGGTTCAAGTCAAGTCACATTCACGAATCAGTGGCAGAGTCGGCGCTGTCCGTCCTCCCGTGCTTCCTCCTCCATCTGTTTTCCCAGGGTTGCATCCTCCTTCCCAGGTTAGACCCCTTGTATTTTACAATCTAATTGCTTAAAAAAAATTTTTTTTACATTTACTTATTTTTGAGAGACAGAGACAGAGCACAAGTGGGCATGGGGCAGAGAGAGAATGAGACACAGAATCCGAAGCGGGGTTCAGGGTCTGAGCTGTCCGTCAGCACAAAGCCCGACACGGAGCTCGAACTCACAAATCATGAAATCATGACCTGAGCGGAAGTCAGACGCTCAACTGCCTGAGCCACCCAGGCACCCCCTACAATCTGTTTGCTTTTAACGGTAAGATTTCCTGGCATAATTTATAGGTAGTAAAACTCACCCCTTTTTAAGTGTATATATAGTTCAGTGAGTTTTCACAATTGTGAATACTTGTGTAATTGTCACCTCAAACAGGATGTGGAATATTTCCGTCACCTCCAAAGACTTCTGTTGTGTCCCCCTGCAGACAGTTCCCTCACTCCACCCCAGGCTCTTCCAAAATTTGATGTAAGTAGAGTCCAGTATTCTGTGGTCTTTTGCACCTGACTTTTGCTTAACAAAGTGTATTTGGTATTCACTCATTTTGATGTTTGTACCAGTAGGTTCCATTTTCTTCCCGAGTAGTGTTTTGTTGTGTAGAAGTAACGGATATTGGGTATCCATTTACCTGTTGATGGATACTCGGGTTGTTTACAGATTTTGGGCTTTTATTAAGAAACTTCTTTGTGTGGACATACATTTTCATTTGTCTTGGGTAAACTGCTAGGAATGGGGCTGCTGGATTGTAGGACAAGTGGATTTAACTTTAAAAGAAGCTGCCAGCCTGTTTTCAAATATAGCAAAGGTACTGACTCTGTGTGCATTCCTACCGTCAGTGCCTGAGAATTCCAGTTGCTCCACAACATCATCAACACTTGGCATTGTCAGTATTTGTAATGTTAGTCATTCTAGTAGGTGTGTGATGAGTTCTTGCTGTGGCCTTAATTTGTGCTCCTGTATTGACAAATGATGCTGACCATCTTATGTGCCTCTTGCCATCTGTATTTTTCTTTGGTGAAAAGTCTGTTAAAATCTTTGGTGGGTTTTTAAAAATTTTGGATTGTTTATGTTCTTGATGCAACCTATAATTTTCATATAGGTTTAGGTTTCAGAAACCCTGGTGGAAGTTTGAGGAGATTACAAAGAAGGGAAATTTTGAGATTCCTTTTTTGGGGGTTTCTAGTGAGCTAACATTTATGGGGTGTTTTTCATGTGCCAGTCATGGAGCCAGGTAGATTCAGATTGGGTGATCTCATTTTATGCTCCACAATAACCCTGCTAAGTATCTATTATTAGTCCTGAGGCCACACAGCTAGTATATGGCAGAGGAAGAATTTAAATTTAAGTCTGTAGAACTCTTACTCTTTCCACTTCATCAGGTATGACTCAAGGCCTGTTCTCCACAATTTACAGGTTAGTTTCCCAGCCGGACTGCATTCTCTGCTTCGGGTGTTTTAAAAGCAGCCCTTAGGTGAAATAACACTACTGGCATTGACATGCAAATCAGGACATTGAGCTTAAGGCAAAAAGAGTGCTCCCAGTTTTATTTCAGTCCTGAAAAAACCCTATCCACTTCATAAGGTAGAAAGGTGAGAATTCTCCAGAGAAGTGGAAGATTTGAGGTGCTCATTTGCATTTTAGTACCCAAGGATGTCCATCTCTCTCAGCTAAATTGTGGTGCTGTGGTTACCCAGAGGGCTAGGGTAGGACTAACCCCTGGGGGTCAGATCTCCTCTCAGATCCCAGTTTTGATCCTACAGGCTCTGAGGACTTTGGGCAAACCACAGGAACACTGGTTTGAATTCTCCTGTGGGTTAGGGTGATGGGTAAGTAGTCCCTCTTACCACACCTGAGTGTTCTGAGAATTGCATTGCCTCTAGAAGGACCAGCTCATTCTCTCTCAGGAAACCCCGGGCTCCAGGACGGTTGGTCACCCTCATTTCAGGACACATGGATAAGCTTGTGGACCACTGCAGACTCTCAGGATAGGAGAGCTGTCACTGTTGAAGGTGCTTTGGGGTACTCAGTACATGAAGTCTGAAAATGACTCATCTTATTTCAGAACTGATGAGGCCCTGTAAATGATTCCAGGTTCTCTAAATTGACTTAAAAAATAGTTCAAAACAAGGCTCTGGATTTGAATTGGGTGAATATCATAACATTTCTGAGTAAGTGGCTATAGAGCTTCCCAAAGCAGCTCTTCATGGCCTCCAGCCATGAAGTAAGTGTGTTTTAGAAGGTCACTGAGAAGGTCTGCCTGGCTGGAGAAGGGAGGCTCTGTGGGGGAGCGCCTTCATTGGCAGGACAAAAATCACCTCAATAAATAAATAATTTAAAAAAACTGCTTGTTTGGAAACTTCTAGAAGAGAACACAGGCAGTAACTTCTTTGGCATTGGCCATAGCAACTTCTTTCTAGATATAAGGGAAACAAAAGCAAAACACTGGGACTACTTCAAAATAAAAAGCTTGTGCACAGCAAAGGAAATAATAAAACTAAAAGACAGCCTATAAAATGGGAGAAGATATTTGCAAATGATGTATTTCATAAAGGGTTAGGATCCAAAATATATAAAGAACTTACAAATTCAACACCCCCAAAATGAATAGTTCACCTAAAAATGAGCAGAAGACATGAATAGACATTTTTCCAAAGAAGTCATATAGATAGCTAACAGACTCATGAAAAGACGCTCAACATAACTTATCATCAGAGAAATGCAAATCAAAACTACAGTGAGATATCATTTTAAATCAAAAACACAAGATAGCGCAGGTGTCGTGTAGAGGTAGGGGAACCCTACCGCCCTGTTGTTTGAATGTAAACTGGTGCAGCCACTCTGGAAAACAATATGGAGGCTCCTCAAGAAATCAAAAAAAGAACTACCTATGACCCAGCAATTGTACTACTAGGTATTTACCCAAAGAATACAAAAATACTCACTCAAAGGAATACACACACTCTGATGGTTATAGTAGCATTACCTATAATAGACAAATTATGGAAATCTCCCAAGTGTCCATGGAATGATAAATTGATAAAGAAGGAATGTTATATATGTATATATGTGTATACACACACACACACACACATCAGCCATGAAAAAGAATGAAATCCTACCATTTGCAACAACATGGATATAGTTTTATGCTAAGCGAAATAAGTCAGAGCAAGAGAAATGCCCTGTGATTTTACTCATAATGTCGAATGTAAGAAACGAAACATATGAGCAAAGGGAGAAAAAGAGGCAAACCAAGAAACAGTTCTTAGCTATAGAGAACAACTGATGGTTCCCAGAAGAGGTAGGGTTGGATGGGGGGCTGTCAAATAGATGATGGCAATTCAGGAATGCCCTTATCGTGATGAGCCACCAGTGTTGTAGGAGAGCGTTGAATCATTATATGCTACACCTGAAATTAATATTATACTGTCTTACTGGAATTTAAATAAAAACCTAAAAAATTTTAAAAAATTGCAAGGTTGGTAGGGTTGGTGTCACTAAGAATCAGATGCAGTATTTACCTCGGGACCCTCAGCTGGAAGGAAACCCACTCTTGTAGGGAAGATCATGGGACTTGGGTGCTGTGACTTTGAATCCTGGTTGTGCCCTTTCTCGCTGAACTCTTTGACAAGTCACATTTTCTTTGAGACTCAGGGTTTTACTTTCTAAGAACTGTTTAGGTTGGAAACAAATTCAGTAGTACATGAGCAAAGTCTTTTATAAACTCTTATAAAAGTCTGAGTGTGTGTGTATTTGTGTGTGTGCCTAAGTCTCTCTGATTTTGTTGGATGAGTTTTCCCTCTGTGGTTTTCTGTGACCCTATGTAATTAATTGAACAAGATTATCTCATTAGAGTTAAAGATGATGGAATTTGGGGTCCTTAGGAGCATGGGGTCATTCCCAGGAAGGAAGCCCTCGGGCAATGTTGGGTGGGTTCAGGAGGCTGAGAGATCCAAGGGGCTGCATCGGGGCTGCAGTACTGTGGGAACATCACCAGCTGACCCTGACAGCCGCCCCCCTGCCACTCTGCCTTGCTTGGTCTTTGGATGACAGAAATATTGGTGTTTTTGTTTTCATTTATTTAGGTTTCTGGAGTTCACCTGTCGTACTCAGAGCCTTTGCCCAAGTAATTTACTTTGTTTAGAATATTCTCTCCCTACCCCCTTCACTTCCCTGTCACTCTGTGAATCCCAATTCAGCCTTCAAAATTCAGTTCAACACTTCCGAGCAGTTTTCCCTTGTTTGCACCTTTTCCTGTCTGCCACATGTCATGTCCCTGTCAATATGGTATCATACATGCTTCATTGTATAATTACTATTTAACATAAGCCATGAAGATAGGGACCAGGTTTGTCTTTTTCACAGCTCTTTCTCCAACCCTAACACAGTACCTTACATGTAGGAGGCCTGCATGTATATTTCTGACAAATAAGGCTGGGTGTGAATACTCCTTCTGACAATCTTTTATTTAATACCTGCTTTCTAGCCCAGAATGGTCCATGTTCGAATGCAGCGCATATTCAGCTGTGAGAGACAGATACCAAGCAAGTAACTAACTAACTACATACAACATCATAAATAAACAGCTAAATAAATAATACGGCACCCGTGGCCCCCCTGGCTGTCTGGCTACAGGTACATATTTATAATCCTGTCTAACCTAGTTTATATAAGAGCATCCATTTAGGGCAGAAAAGATGTAACTGCAAACCAGCCTGCTGTCAAGATTTGCCATCTATCTAGTGGCCTCAGAACCTGGTCCCCTCCTCTGCCTCTCCCGTCTTCTGCTAGCAGGCGAGAGCTCACCATATTGGCATTATGAAATCACAACGCACGTGCCACCAGCTCGCTTTCCTGTGCTCACGTCCCACATCTCTAGTTCATCACAGCGTGCTTTTCTGATGAGTTCAGCCTTAACCTTGGAAGCAGATTTTCTTTAACGGTCCATTGTAGGGGCTCTGCCTGCCCTGGGCGTACAGCTTTCCTGGCACACTTCCTCAATTGCCTGGACAAGACCCTCCATCCCCAGCACTGCCCGACTCCGTCTCCAAACCTGCATTATCTAATATAGTAGTCAGTAGACACGTATGGCTATTTAGAGTTAAGTAGAATTACAATTAAGTAAAATTTAAAAATTCACTCCTTCATTTGTATTAGCCACACTTCAGATGCTCAAAAGTTCTAAGTCCCGTTGGGCAACATTTGTGTCCATGCAGAAAGTTCTATTGGGTCAGCATGTTACAGACTGGGACCTTACCTCCCCAGGCCTGCCCTGGCCACTTGTTGACTGAAATCCCTTTGAGGTACTCTCAAACCAAGCCTTTGACAAGGATGGAGATTTTACAGTTTCCTAGGTTTGGTTTCAGTTCTTGGTGAATTACTTACAAATTGCCTTTGAACTACTTATATTGTTGTATATAGAGGCTGCCTGTAGCAAGATCTCATTCAAAAATTTTGTCTAGTGGTGTTGCTATTTTTACTTAGGTGTTCCACTGAATCTTGGTATTTGTCCTTGGCCATTATAGAAAACAGTCTCTGGTAAAGTGGTTCCAAGAGATGGCTTTTCTATTATCCAAGGTCAAAGCCTTTATTAGTGGGTAGTTGAACCAGTGGCTGAAGCACCATTGACACCTCTTCTTTGCCATTTACTAATGATTGTCTTCTCGCTGTAGGGATTACTGTGATGATACTCGTCAGAACACACAGGCAGAGGAGACTGCTGAGAGCCCCCCGCTGGTGTCCTCACAGAGCCCCCAGGCTTGCAACAATGCAGGGAATAGTTTTCTAATTATATAATGGATAAGGAGTACTAAGTTACAAAGTCATACCGTTGAAGGTATCCTATTTTTCTTTTTTTTTGTATCTCAATATAATTCCAAGTTTATTATGATTATTAGGGGTTACAGGTGTGGATAAATAAGAAAAGGGAGGATATGAAAAGAAAAAGCCTGATAATGAAACTACCTTTTTAGATCTCTTTTGTATTTCTTCTTAAATTCATGAGTGAGAAGAGGGGTCTTTTCAGTATTGGAGGACAGAGGGGGGAGTTAGTCCTAAAAGATGCTAACGTGGGACTTGCTGTGCCTTCGTCTAGCACATTACTTGAGTGTCAGCAGGAAATGAGATGGGAAGATGGCCCCAGGGTGGATATGGTGAATTTCCTCCCTGTTAGCTAGGATGAAAATTTGAATGACACCTTGAAGTGATTTAAAACTCTTTTATTTACACATCCAGTTAGCCAGGAGGCCCCTAGGCGTCATATTCAGAATGTAGCAATGCGTGGAAAATGGGCAGAGACGGGACCAGGCTCCCTTCTACCCGAGCTGCGGCAGGGAGTCCGGACCAGCGGGTAATACAGTCACGGAAGAATCGTCAAGAAAGAAAATGGCCTCTGGTGGGGCCGATAATCCTGACACCTTTGGGTATTTTTATGTACTATTTAAACAAGTATTAAACACACAGAGGTACAGAAAAATTAATATATCTGCCAAAAGTTAGAGTTGTAGCCAAGGCAACCATAATTGCCCATTTGTCATTCTCTTCTTCTTTCTTTATGTTTGAGCTGGAGATGAGGAGTCGGAGGTCCCTTTAGAGGCTTCTGCATCAGGGAGGGTTCACTTTTCACCCCTGGGATGTCTGGAGGGTGGAGGACGGAATGGCGGTGTCTGGCCATCAGTGGCTTCACGCAACACAGAGAGGCGCAGGTCTGGGGAGCGAGGCGGAGGGAAAGTTAGCCCACAGGTGGCTGTTGATCCCTGGGCCTCCTCGCTGTAACCACGGTCCCTTCCTGGTCTTGTCACACTCAGACATGTGCCCATGTTACCCGCCCGCTGTGGTCACAGAGCCTCTCAGCTCAGAGTCCTGCTCAGAGCGACAGCCCAAGTGTGGGGCGGTCACTTGTCCAGTTTTTCTTGTACTTTCAGCTTTCCAGCCGTTTTGGAATTCAAAGAAACCTCCTTATTGAAGGCACAGTTCCTGAGTTCTGTGGGGAGTTGGTATCTGCGACACTGTCAACGTGTCACATGTTGTCTTGCTGGTGTGTATCCCTCTAGTGAAGGAACACAAGCCAGAGAAAAAAGGAAATCCTTGAGGGAAAAGCAATACCCGAAGACTTGCCACTTCACGGCTGCTGTGATGTTTGAAAATAGATGTGAAGTCTTTATTTTGATGCCTCAATTTAATTGTGGCCTGGAGCTGAGATTTGCATCTCTGAGGCTCTCAGATGTAGAGATACAATAGTAAAGTAACACCACACACTTTGCTCCATTATTTCGGTTTATTTTTTCCCCTTTCCTTTTGGCGTCGGTTGTCGAAGCTGTCTTGAAGAAACTAGAAGTTCTAGAAGGGGTTAATCTCGTGCTGCATTAAGGACTAGGGTCTAACCTCCTTCAGAGCCGGATAGACGGTGTTTGGTGCCAAGTAGGTAAAGCAGTGCTGCAGAAGGAACCTTCCGGCTGAGCATCGGATCGTCCTCTAAAAGATAGTCTGGCTTTCTGCTGATGAGTCATCGGAAAAATGAGCACGGTAATTGAATTGGGGATTTAAAAGGATCTCAGGGAAAACAGCCACATTCGGCTGTTGACGCTGTCATAAGAACTTCCGTTAATGTGCCATATGTAAGGCGGTAACGTATCACAGAGGACTCCGTAGCAGACGCAGGCTCCGTGCATGTTCGCCCCGATCAGGGACAAGAGGCTGTCCCTCACCGTTGTTGAACCAGGGAAGGGTTTGAACACGCGGAGTTGAAAAGTGAGGCTCCCCGTGGATGCCCGCGACCCTTCTCCATGTTGATTGGATGTGGGAAGGGACTCGGGATGCTGGGCACTACAGCAAAAGACGGGAGTCAGAGAAACCAGCCCCGAGGAGTTTTCTGAGGAAAGTCTTGGCGTCCTTTGGGGCGTGCGTGGCAGTGGGAACTGTGGGAGCGCGTGAAGCTGCTCTGTCATGGAAGGGAGCGGGCTTCCCAGCTGTATGGCCTACTCGCTCGTATAGGTTGAATGAAGTAACCGCCTTTGGGTAAGTGAGAGCTCTAATCTGCTCTAGAGCAGTGGTCCTCAACTGAGGGCAGGTTTGCCCCGTGCTTCTGGGGCATTCCCTAATCTCTGCAGACACTTTTGCTTGTCAGCCGAGGTGGCGTCCTCGGGGTGTTTAGGGTGGAGGTCCTATAGTGCGTGAGACAGCCTCCTCCAGTGATGAATTGGCCCTCCCAAAGTGTCCGTGGTGCCCAGGTTGAGAAACCCTGGTCTACAGAATGTTCTAGATGTTTGGGTCTTGACTTTATTTACTTTTATGTGGAGAGTATTTTGAGTAGGTGTGTGAAGCAGAAAATATCTAAGCCTTTTCCTTGTGACAGAGTGCCAGGGTTCCCAAATAGGTAAATTCATCCTTTTGCCACATCTAATAAGAGAGGAGTCTGAGGAGAAAGTTCTTTACACAAAGAATTCCAGGTATTTTCTTAGTTTGTAACAAAACTGTCCCTCCTAGAGCCTCTTTCTCTTGCCTTGGAGGTTTAAGATGGGGGCCCCCTTTCTATTTCCTGCCAAGGTGTATGTGCGTCGTGTTTCCAAACCAGTGAATTCAAATCCTGTAGCTGTTACCCTCGTAATAAATTTTGCTATGAGCACTTTCTTATCTTGTACAATATGGATTAATCCATGCTTATGATTTCTCATCAAGAAAAAAATTGTATCTGAAGTAGTTTAAATGTTTTCTTCCTAAAAACACAGTATAAGGCTAAGAATATTTAGCCCTCGAAAGCATTGGTGACACATTGGTGACCAATTGAGTAAGACATGTTGGGAAAAAAGACAGTTAATTACACTTACTCAGTGGTTTAAAAGCTGTTGAACAAGTGTGTGAGCAGTCCAGGTGCCATCTTTTAAAATTCCAGTAAGCATGATTAAGGCGAAACTTGGTTAAGAAGGGAAATTCTGTTCACCCAAAATCTTGAAAGATTTCATCTGCCACGTTGGTAATTTAACTTTTTTAATCCAAGAAATCACTTACCAGTGTCCATGAGATAAGCGGGAAAGGGTCCAACATCAGTCTCAACCTTCTGAACCCAAAGTGAGAAGTGTGCGTAAGACTTTTATTTCACGGGTTGGCGAACTCGCAGTGCGAAAGGCCGGTCCGTAAGTGTTTTCAGCTTTCTGAGCCACACAGCTCGTGCCTCAGCCACTCAACTTCGGTGCTGTCTTGTGGAAGCACTTGCAGACAGTTCCGAAATGAATGGATCTCTCCAAGGAGATTTTATTTACAAAAACAGGCATTGGTCCTACTTTGGACCTCAGGGGTAGGCGTACTTCCCTCTGTTTAATCTGACCCAGAGAGCCTTACCATTGGATAATGTGTAATTCCTGTCTCATTTTATTTTTACGGTGATGAGGAAGCCCAATATTGTGTCCAGATTGGGAATCATTGCAGGCTGCAGTTATATATTTGGTCTCCACACCATCAACAACGTCAAAGGCAAAGAAGACCCTGTACACACAGATTGATTTTGCTAAAAAGTGATCCGGTGTCCACGGAAATTGTGTAATAGGGGCTGTTAGCTTATTATAAAAATAAGAATACCATGCCGTTCTTTAATATTTGCTAGATTTCTATTTTGTGAAAAATCAGGCGGGAAAGAAAAAAAAGAAACCAGCCATTTCTAAGGAGGGTCCCCCACAGACTGGAGTTGTGCCACAGGCTGCTGGTCAGCCCAGCGACCCTGACTCAACAGTCGTCCAAATCGCTTGGCTCTGACCTTGGTAGCATAGGCTAAGGTATGGCCCGTCTCGTTCGGGTACGTTTTGGGTCTTCCTGATAGACTTTTCTGATGTGGGGTTCTGTCGGCAGGCCTGTCAGTGTGTCAGCTAATGTAGCGGAAGGGCGAGCGACGGTTCCCTTGAACTGTAAAGAGAGAAATGAGCCACTGGAAGTTCTTTGCTTTCTGTTCCTCAGTAATCAACCCAGTGTGATCAAACACTGTGACACTTCCAACAGGCCAGCCAGTGGCAATGTGGAGGCAATGAGAGATTTTTCCCCCCACCTCTTAAGTGCCCTCAGTCAAGAAAGATAAAACTGAAGTAGTCTTGTGTGAGGGTTCTCAGTCATGGGATGGGAGAGGTTCAGTGTCCCGTGTAGCAGCAGGAGCATAAAATTGCCCTGAAGTCTTCATTTTATGTGACATGTGAGGCTCTTAAGAAATAGCGTCTGATTCCCTGAATGGAGTATTTGCTGTGTTCAATTTGCCATGGTTTTTCCAGTTCTACCAGTACACACACACACACACACAGGGAAAGAACCCCTTAAATTTGCTGTTCACATGAGCCGCTAATCAGTTCACGAATTAAATCTTTGCTGCCATGTTAAAAAGAGTCTGTTATATGTACAGCCTGATTTTGTCACCCGACTGGGTTGCAGGAAGCCCAGTATAATACTTCCGTGACCTCTGGCACAGTCTTCCCTATTTCCCAGAAACATTAGTTTTTTTTAACGTTTATTTATTTTTGAGAGAGAATCAGAGAGTGAATGGCAAAGGGGCAGAGAGAGAGAGAGGGAGGCACAGAATCTGAAGCAGACTCCAGGCTCTGAGCTGCCAGCACAGAGCCCAGTGCGGGGCTTGAACTCATGAACTATGAGATCATGACCTGAACCAAAGTTGGGCACTTAACTGACTGAGCCACCCAGGCGCCCCATTCCAGGGAACGTGAAAAACAACTAGAGACAGGCAAAGCTTTTCAGCCCGAGGTAAAGCTAGCTAGTTCTCTCTTCTCCCTCCTCCTCTTTCCTCCTCCTACTCTTTCCCTTTCCTCCCCTCTCTTTTCCCACTCCTTTCTCTCTCTCTTTTTCTCTCTAAAACAAGCTAGTGAATTAGTTATCTA